>NW_027135991.1:300000-566549 GCF_039906515.1 Pseudorca crassidens | reverse complement strand
ATTGCTATGTCTCCGAAAGAGAATCAAGCATGTGTACAGGGGCATAAACGCAGCAGTGATAGGATTGGAGAGGTTCGGTGAGCAAATGAAGACCCTTTGAAGTCATATTGCATGGTACCCATTCCACGGGTTTCAACTACCCAGGTTTAAGGTATTCTTCCTTCAGCTAAAACATGCATGTGGAACCTAGAGTATGATCAACCATGTGATCGGGAGACGTGTTCAAATATGTCTCAGTTTTCGTACCCTGGTACTCGGGTGCAACATTCCAGACGCTTTACTAACACCCTCCCGACTTGGAGAGTCAGTCCCTTTAACCTCCTGTTTGGCCCAGTTTGCAATTTCTGCGGAAGATGAACAGGAATAGCGAGAACCAATGAGAGACTAGCTGGAGGTGTCTGGACGGGCAAATTTAACTCTCATTTCCCACCAGGAAGAGGAATTAACCAAAGGCTCAGCATGCCGTGCCGGAACCAGATTAGGGCCTGAAGCCATCCTGCGGTGTTGCGGCCAGGTCACAAGAAAGCGAGTTGAAGAAAGGAGCTCAGGGGCACTGTAATTCACAAACCTGCAGAGTTATAAATGACAGCTATCGTCCAAAAATATACTGAAGTAAGGCTGCCAAGAGGACTTGAAAGCGGGGCAGAATTGCAGGAAACCGATTTCAGGAGGCAGACTGGAATTGCATTGAAAGCATAGGAAAAGAGGCAGAACGTCCACAATGATGCACTTGGCCAAAAAGGGCGTATGCGTTTTTTCCTGAATATATTCAGGAAAAAACGCATACTCCCTTTTTGGCCAACCAAGCAAGCTTGCAAAGGAAATCTGCACTACAATGAAGTCTCACTTCCCCCCGGTCAAAAGGGCCATCTGAAAAAAGTGTAAAATCCAGAAAGGCAGGACAGGCCATGGAGAACTGGGAGCCTTGTTATGCTGATGGGCGGGATGTAAATTGCCAACAGACACTCGGGAGAAGTGTATGGTGTTTCCTGAAACATCTAAAAAACAAAGCAACAGAGCCTAGGGCACTTCCACTTATGGTCCTATAGCTTAGGGAAATTAAAATCAAAAAGACACAGCCACCCCAAAGTTTGGGACGCCTCTGTTTACAAGAACCTCGTTTAGCGTACAAGTTCAACATCGCAGAAAGTGAAAAATGGATAAAGAAGTTGTGGTATTTACTTACAAAGCAATATCACTCAGCAATGAAATCTATGTCATCAGGCCCTTAGCAGCACAATGAGTGGATTCAGGTATGATGATTCTAACTGAAATAAGTCACACAGAAAAAGAAACATCATAAGATATCAGTAATACACGGAATGTAAACTTGGCTACACAGGAACTGAATTACAGAACAGAACAGGGTCTCAAATTTAGAAAACCAACTTATGCTTGCTTAAGGGGAAAGGTGAGTTGGGGTGCTGCATAAAACCAGAGATTGAAATGAGCACAGATAAAGTTCCTTAAGCCAAATATGGAATAGACAAGAGCTACTCCTTGCTCAACGAAATGGACTCAACACCGCATATTAAATGCCTAAGAATGTACCTGACTAGTAAGTATCTTAAAACCTATGGATTGCTATGTCTCCGAAAGAGAATCAAGCATGTGTACAGGGGCATAAACGCAGCAGTGATAGGATTGGAGAGGTTCGGTGAGCAAATGAAGACCCTTTGAAGTCATATTGCATGGTACCCATTCCACGGGTTTCAACTACCCAGGTTTAAGGTATTCTTCCTTCAGCTAAAACATGCATGTGGAACCTAGAGTATGATCAACCATGTGATCGGGAGACGTGTTCAAATATGTCTCAGTTTTCGTACCCTGGTACTCGGGTGCAACATTCCAGACGCTTTACTAACACCCTCCCGACTTGGAGAGTCAGTCCCTTTAACCTCCTGTTTGGCCCAGTTTGCAATTTCTGCGGAAGATGAACAGGAATAGCGAGAACCAATGAGAGACTAGCTGGAAGGTGTCTGGACGGGCAAATTTAACTCTCATTTCCCACCAGGAAGAGGAATTAACCAAAGGCTCAGCGTGCCGTGCCGGAACCAGATTAGGGCCTGAAGCCATCCTGCGGTGTTGCGGCCAGCTCAAAAGAAAGCGAGTGGAAGAAAGGAGCTCAGGGGCACTGTAATTCACAAACCTGCAGAGTTATAAATGACAGCTATCGTCCAAAAATATACTGAAGTAAGGCTGCCAAGAGGACTTGAAAGCGGGGCAGAATTGCAGGAAACCGATTTCAGGAGGCAGACTGGAATTGCATTGAAAGCATAGGAAAAGAGGCAGAACGTCCACAATGATGCACTTGGCCAAAAAGGGCGTATGCGTTTTTTCCTGAATATATTCAGGAAAAAACGCATACGCCCTTTTTGGCCAACCAAGCAAGCTTGCAAAGGAAATCTGCACTACAATGAAGTCTCACTTCCCCCCGGTCAAAAGGGCCATCTGAAAAAAGTGTAAAATCCAGAAAGGCAGGACAGGCCATGGAGAACTGGGAGCCTTGTTATGCTGATGGGCGGGATGTAAATTGCCAACAGACACTCGGGAGAAGTGTATGGTGTTTCCTGAAACATCTAAAAAACAAAGCAACAGAGCCTAGGGCACTTCCACTTATGGTCCTATAGCTTAGGGAAATTAAAATCAAAAAGACACAGCCACCCCAAAGTTTGGGACGCCTCTGTTTACAAGAACCTCGTTTACCGTACAAGTTCAACATCGCAGAAAGTGAAAAATGGATAAAGAAGTTGTGGTATTTACTTACAAAGCAATATCACTCAGCAATGAAATCTATGTCATCAGGCCCTTAGCAGCACAATGAGTGGATTCAGGTATGATGATTCTAACTGAAATAAGTCACACAGAAAAAGAAACATCATAAGATATCAGTAATACACGGAATGTAAACTTGGCTACACAGGAACTGAATTACAGAACAGAACAGGGTCTCAAATTTAGAAAACCAACTTATGCTTGCTTAAGGGGAAAGGTGAGTTGGGGTGCTGCATAAAACCAGAGATTGAAATGAGCACAGATAAAGTTCCTTAAGCCAAATATGGAATAGACAAGAGCTACTCCTTGCTCAACGAAATGGACTCAACACCGCATATTAAATGCCTAAGAATGTACCTGACTAGTAAGTATCTTAAAACCTATGGATTGCTATGTCTCCGAAAGAGAATCAAGCATGTGTACAGGGGCATAAACGCAGCAGTGATAGGATTGGAGAGGTTCGGTGAGCAAATGAAGACCCTTTGAAGTCATATTGCATGGTACCCATTCCACGGGTTTCAACTACCCAGGTTTAAGGTATTCTTCCTTCAGCTAAAACATGCATGTGGAACCTAGAGTATGATCAACCATGTGATCGGGAGACGTGTTCAAATATGTCTCAGTTTTCGTACCCTGGTACTCGGGTGCAACATTCCAGACGCTTTACTAACACCCTCCCGACTTGGAGAGTCAGTCCCTTTAACCTCCTGTTTGGCCCAGTTTGCAATTTCTGCGGAAGATGAACAGGAATAGCGAGAACCAATGAGAGACTAGCTGGAAGGTGTCTGGACGGGCAAATTTAACTCTCATTTCCCACCAGGAAGAGGAATTAACCAAAGGCTCAGCGTGCCGTGCCGGAACCAGATTAGGGCCTGAAGCCATCCTGCGGTGTTGCGGCCAGCTCAAAAGAAAGCGAGTTGAAGAAAGGAGCTCAGGGGCACTGTAATTCACAAACCTGCAGAGTTATAAATGACAGCTATCGTCCAAAAATATACTGAAGTAAGGCTGCCAAGAGGACTTGAAAGCGGGGCAGAATTGCAGGAAACCGATTTCAGGAGGCAGACTGGAATTGCATTGAAAGCATAGGAAAAGAGGCAGAACGTCCACAATGATGCACTTGGCCAAAAAGGGCGTATGCGTTTTTTCCTGAATATATTCAGGAAAAAACGCATACGCCCTTTTTGGCCAACCAAGCAAGCTTGCAAAGGAAATCTGCACTACAATGAAGTCTCACTTCCCCCCGGTCAAAAGGGCCATCTGAAAAAAGTGTAAAATCCAGAAAGGCAGGACAGGCCATGGAGAACTGGGAGCCTTGTTATGCTGATGGGCGGGATGTAAATTGCCAACAGACACTCGGGAGAAGTGTATGGTGTTTCCTGAAACATCTAAAAAACAAAGCAACAGAGCCTAGGGCACTTCCACTTATGGTCCTATAGCTTAGGGAAATTAAAATCAAAAAGACACAGCCACCCCAAAGTTTGGGACGCCTCTGTTTACAAGAACCTCGTTTACCGTACAAGTTCAACATCGCAGAAAGTGAAAAATGGATAAAGAAGTTGTGGTATTTACTTACAAAGCAATATCACTCAGCAATGAAATCTATGTCATCAGGCCCTTAGCAGCACAATGAGTGGATTCAGGTATGATGATTCTAACTGAAATAAGTCACACAGAAAAAGAAACATCATAAGATATCAGTAATACACGGAATGTAAACTTGGCTACACAGGAACTGAATTACAGAACAGAACAGGGTCTCAAATTTAGAAAACCAACTTATGCTTGCTTAAGGGGAAAGGTGAGTTGGGGTGCTGCATAAAACCAGAGATTGAAATGAGCACAGATAAAGTTCCTTAAGCCAAATATGGAATAGACAAGAGCTACTCCTTGCTCAACGAAATGGACTCAACACCGCATATTAAATGCCTAAGAATGTACCTGACTAGTAAGTATCTTAAAACCTATGGATTGCTATGTCTCCGAAAGAGAATCAAGCATGTGTACAGGGGCATAAACGCAGCAGTGATAGGATTGGAGAGGTTCGGTGAGCAAATGAAGACCCTTTGAAGTCATATTGCATGGTACCCATTCCACGGGTTTCAACTACCCAGGTTTAAGGTATTCTTCCTTCAGCTAAAACATGCATGTGGAACCTAGAGTATGATCAACCATGTGATCGGGAGACGTGTTCAAATATGTCTCAGTTTTCGTACCCTGGTACTCGGGTGCAACATTCCAGACGCTTTACTAACACCCTCCCGACTTGGAGAGTCAGTCCCTTTAACCTCCTGTTTGGCCCAGTTTGCAATTTCTGCGGAAGATGAACAGGAATAGCGAGAACCAATGAGAGACTAGCTGGAGGTGTCTGGATGGGCAAATTTAACTCTCATTTCCCACCAGGAAGAGGAATTAACCAAAGGCTCAGCGTGCCGTGCCGGAACCAGATTAGGGCCTGAAGCCATCCTGCGGTGTTGCGGCCAGCTCAAAAGAAAGCGAGTTGAAGAAAGGAGCTCAGGGGCACTGTAATTCACAAACCTGCAGAGTTATAAATGACAGCTATCGTCCAAAAATATACTGAAGTAAGGCTGCCAAGAGGACTTGAAAGCGGGGCAGAATTGCAGGAAACCGATTTCAGGAGGCAGACTGGAATTGCATTGAAAGCATAGGAAAAGAGGCAGAACGTCCACAATGATGCACTTGGCCAAAAAGGGCGTATGCGTTTTTTCCTGAATATATTCAGGAAAAAACGCATACGCCCTTTTTGGCCAACCAAGCAAGCTTGCAAAGGAAATCTGCACTACAATGAAGTCTCACTTCCCCCCGGTCAAAAGGGCCATCTGAAAAAAGTGTAAAATCCAGAAAGGCAGGACAGGCCATGGAGAACTGGGAGCCTTGTTATGCTGATGGGCGGGATGTAAATTGCCAACAGACACTCGGGAGAAGTGTATGGTGTTTCCTGAAACATCTAAAAAACAAAGCAACAGAGCCTAGGGCACTTCCACTTATGGTCCTATAGCTTAGGGAAATTAAAATCAAAAAGACACAGCCACCCCAAAGTTTGGGACGCCTCTGTTTACAAGAACCTCGTTTACCGTACAAGTTCAACATCGCAGAAAGTGAAAAATGGATAAAGAAGTTGTGGTATTTACTTACAAAGCAATATCACTCAGCAATGAAATCTATGTCATCAGGCCCTTAGCAGCACAATGAGTGGATTCAGGTATGATGATTCTAACTGAAATAAGTCACACAGAAAAAGAAACATCATAAGATATCAGTAATACACGGAATGTAAACTTGGCTACACAGGAACTGAATTACAGAACAGAACAGGGTCTCAAATTTAGAAAACCAACTTATGCTTACTTAAGGGGAAAGGTGAGTTGGGGTGCTGCATAAAACCAGAGATTGAAATGAGCACAGATAAAGTTCCTTAAGCCAAATATGGAATAGACAAGAGCTACTCCTTGCTCAACGAAATGGACTCAACACCGCATATTAAATGCCTAAGAATGTACCTGACTAGTAAGTATCTTAAAACCTATGGATTGCTATGTCTCCGAAAGAGAATCAAGCATGTGTACAGGGGCATAAACGCAGCAGTGATAGGATTGGAGAGGTTCGGTGAGCAAATGAAGACCCTTTGAAGTCATATTGCATGGTACCCATTCCACGGGTTTCAACTACCCAGGTTTAAGGTATTCTTCCTTCAGCTAAAACATGCATGTGGAACCTAGAGTATGATCAACCATGTGATCGGGAGACGTGTTCAAATATGTCTCAGTTTTCGTACCCTGGTACTCGGGTGCAACATTCCAGACGCTTTACTAACACCCTCCCGACTTGGAGAGTCAGTCCCTTTAACCTCCTGTTTGGCCCAGTTTGCAATTTCTGCGGAAGATGAACAGGAATAGCGAGAACCAATGAGAGACTAGCTGGAGGTGTCTGGACGGGCAAATTTAACTCTCATTTCCCACCAGGAAGAGGAATTAACCAAAGGCTCAGCGTGCCGTGCCGGAACCAGATTAGGGCCTGAAGCCATCCTGCGGTGTTGCGGCCAGCTCAAAAGAAAGCGAGTTGAAGAAAGGAGCTCAGGGGCACTGTAATTCACAAACCTGCAGAGTTATAAATGACAGCTATCGTCCAAAAATATACTGAAGTAAGGCTGCCAAGAGGACTTGAAAGCGGGGCAGAATTGCAGGAAACCGATTTCAGGAGGCAGACTGGAATTGCATTGAAAGCATAGGAAAAGAGGCAGAACGTCCACAATGATGCACTTGGCCAAAAAGGGCGTATGCGTTTTTTCCTGAATATATTCAGGAAAAAACGCATACGCCCTTTTTGGCCAACCAAGCAAGCTTGCAAAGGAAATCTGCACTACAATGAAGTCTCACTTCCCCCCGGTCAAAAGGGCCATCTGAAAAATGTGTAAAATCCAGAAAGGCAGGACAGGCCATGGAGAACTGGGAGCCTTGTTATGCTGATGGGCGGGATGTAAATTGCCAACAGACACTCGGGAGAAGTGTATGGTGTTTCCTGAAACATCTAAAAAACAAAGCAACAGAGCCTAGGGCACTTCCACTTATGGTCCTATAGCTTAGGGAAATTAAAATCAAAAAGACACAGCCACCCCAAAGTTTGGGACGCCTCTGTTTACAAGAACCTCGTTTACAGTACAAGTTCAACATCGCAGAAAGTGAAAAATGGATAAAGAAGTTGTGGTATTTACTTACAAAGCAATATCACTCAGCAATGAAATCTATGTCATCAGGCCCTTAGCAGCACAATGAGTGGATTCAGGTATGATGATTCTAACTGAAATAAGTCACACAGAAAAAGAAACATCATAAGATATCAGTAATACACGGAATGTAAACTTGGCTACACAGGAACTGAATTACAGAACAGAACAGGGTCTCAAATTTAGAAAACCAACTTATGCTTGCTTAAGGGGAAAGGTGAGTTGGGGTGCTGCATAAAACCAGAGATTGAAATGAGCACAGATAAAGTTCCTTAAGCCAAATATGGAATAGACAAGAGCTACTCCTTGCTCAACGAAATGGACTCAACACCGCATATTAAATGCCTAAGAATGTACCTGACTAGTAAGTATCTTAAAACCTATGGATTGCTATGTCTCCGAAAGAGAATCAAGCATGTGTACAGGGGCATAAACGCAGCAGTGATAGGATTGGAGAGGTTCGGTGAGCAAATGAAGACCCTTTGAAGTCATATTGCATGGTACCCATTCCACGGGTTTCAACTACCCAGGTTTAAGGTATTCTTCCTTCAGCTAAAACATGCATGTGGAACCTAGAGTATGATCAACCATGTGATCGGGAGACGTGTTCAAATATGTCTCAGTTTTCGTACCCTGGTACTCGGGTGCAACATTCCAGACGCTTTACTAACACCCTCCCGACTTGGAGAGTCAGTCCCTTTAACCTCCTGTTTGGCCCAGTTTGCAATTTCTGCGGAAGATGAACAGGAATAGCGAGAACCAATGAGAGACTAGCTGGAAGGTGTCTGGACGGGCAAATTTAACTCTCATTTCCCACCAGGAAGAGGAATTAACCAAAGGCTCAGCATGCCGTGCCGGAACAAGATTAGGGCCTGAAGCCATCCTGCGGTGTTGCGGCCAGCTCAAAAGAAAGCGAGTTGAAGAAAGGAGCTCAGGGGCACTGTAATTCACAAACCTGCAGAGTTATAAATGACAGCTATCGTCCAAAAATATACTGAAGTAAGGCTGCCAAGAGGACTTGAAAGCGGGGCAGAATTGCAGGAAACCGATTTCAGGAGGCAGACTGGAATTGCATTGAAAGCATAGGAAAAGAGGCAGAACGTCCACAATGATGCACTTGGCCAAAAAGGGCGTATGCGTTTTTTCCTGAATATATTCAGGAAAAAACGCATACGCCCTTTTTGGCCAACCAAGCAAGCTTGCAAAGGAAATCTGCACTACAATGAAGTCTCACTTCCCCCCGGTCAAAAGGGCCATCTGAAAAAAGTGTAAAATCCAGAAAGGCAGGACAGGCCATGGAGAACTGGGAGCCTTGTTATGCTGATGGGCGGGATGTAAATTGCCAACAGACACTCGGGAGAAGTGTATGGTGTTTCCTGAAACATCTAAAAAACAAAGCAACAGAGCCTAGGGCACTTCCACTTATGGTCCTATAGCTTAGGGAAATTAAAATCAAAAAGACACAGCCACCCCAAAGTTTGGGACGCCTCTGTTTACAAGAACCTCGTTTACCGTACAAGTTCAACATCGCAGAAAGTGAAAAATGGATAAAGAAGTTGTGGTATTTACTTACAAAGCAATATCACTCAGCAATGAAATCTATGTCATCAGGCCCTTAGCAGCACAATGAGTGGATTCAGGTATGATGATTCTAACTGAAATAAGTCACACAGAAAAAGAAACATCATAAGATATCAGTAATACACGGAATGTAAACTTGGCTACACAGGAACTGAATTACAGAACAGAACAGGGTCTCAAATTTAGAAAACCAACTTATGCTTGCTTAAGGGGAAAGGTGAGTTGGGGTGCTGCATAAAACCAGAGATTGAAATGAGCACAGGTAAAGTTCCTTAAGCCAAATATGGAATAGACAAGAGCTACTCCTTGCTCAACGAAATGGACTCAACACCGCATATTAAACGCCTAAGAATGTACCTGACTAGTAAGTATCTTAAAACCTATGGATTGCTATGTCTCCGAAAGAGAATCAAGCATGTGTACAGGGGCATAAACGCAGCAGTGATAGGATTGGAGAGGTTCGGTGAGCAAATGAAGACCCTTTGAAGTCATATTGCATGGTACCCATTCCACGGGTTTCAACTACCCAGGTTTAAGGTATTCTTCCTTCAGCTAAAACATGCATGTGGAACCTAGAGTATGATCAACCATGTGATCGGGAGACGTGTTCAAATATGTCTCAGTTTTCGTACCCTGGTACTCGGGTGCAACATTCCAGACGCTTTACTAACACCCTCCCGACTTGGAGAGTCAGTCCCTTTAACCTCCTGTTTGGCCCAGTTTGCAATTTCTGCGGAAGATGAACAGGAATAGCGAGAACCAATGAGAGACTAGCTGGAGGTGTCTGGACGGGCAAATTTAACTCTCATTTCCCACCAGGAAGAGGAATTAACCAAAGGCTCAGCGTGCCGTGCCGGAACCAGATTAGGGCCTGAAGCCATCCTGCGGTGTTGCGGCAAGCTCAAAAGAAAGCGAGTTGAAGAAAGGAGCTCAGGGGCACTGTAATTCACAAACCTGCAGAGTTATAAATGACAGCTATCGTCCAAAAATATACTGAAGTAAGGCTGCCAAGAGGACTTGAAAGCGGGGCAGAATTGCAGGAAACCGATTTCAGGAGGTAGACTGGAATTGCATTGAAAGCATAGGAAAAGAGGCAGAACGTCCACAATGATGCACTTGGCCAAAAAGGGTGTATGCGTTTTTTCCTGAATATATTCAGGAAAAAACGCATACGCCCTTTTTGGCCAACCAAGCAAGCTTGCAAAGGAAATCTGCACTACAATGAAGTCTCACTTCCCCCCGGTCAAAAGGGCCATCTGAAAAAAGTGTAAAATCCAGAAAGGCAGGACAGGCCATGGAGAACTGGGAGCCTTGTTATGCTGATGGGCGGGATGTAAATTGCCAACAGACACTCGGGAGAAGTGTATGGTGTTTCCTGAAACATCTAAAAAACAAAGCAACAGAGCCTAGGGCACTTCCACTTATGGTCCTATAGCTTAGGGAAATTAAAATCAAAAAGACACAGCCACCCCAAAGTTTGGGACGCCTCTGTTTACAAGAACCTCGTTTACAGTACAAGTTCAACATCACAGAAAGTGAAAAATGGATAAAGAAGTTGTGGTATTTACTTACAAAGCAATATCACTCAGCAATGAAATCTATGTCATCAGGCCCTTAGCAGCACAATGAGTGGATTCAGGTATGATGATTCTAACTGAAATAAGTCACACAGAAAAAGAAACATCATAAGATATCAGTAATACACGGAATGTAAACTTGGCTACACAGGAACTGAATTACAGAACAGAACAGGGTCTCAAATTTAGAAAACCAACTTATGCTTTCTTAAGGGGAAAGGTGAGTTGGGGTGCTGCATAAAACCAGAGATTGAAATGAGCACAGATAAAGTTCCTTAAGCCAAATATGGAATAGACAAGAGCTACTCCTTGCTCAACGAAATGGACTCAACACCGCATATTAAACGCCTAAGAATGTACCTGACTAGTAAGTATCTTAAAACCTATGGATTGCTATGTCTCCGAAAGAGAATCAAGCATGTGTACAGGGGCATAAACGCAGCAGTGATAGGATTGGAGAGGTTCGGTGAGCAAATGAAGACCCTTTGAAGTCATATTGCATGGTACCCATTCCACGGGTTTCAACTACCCAGGTTTAAGGTATTCTTCCTTCAGCTAAAACATGCATGTGGAACCTAGAGTATGATCAACCATGTGATCGGGAGACGTGTTCAAATATGTCTCAGTTTTCGTACCCTGGTACTCGGGTGCAACATTCCAGACGCTTTACTAACACCCTCCCGACTTGGAGAGTCAGTCCCTTTAACCTCCTGTTTGGCCCAGTTTGCAATTTCTGCGGAAGATGAACAGGAATAGCGAGAACCAATGAGAGACTAGCTGGAGGTGTCTGGACGGGCAAATTTAACTCTCATTTCCCACCAGGAAGAGGAATTAACCAAAGGCTCAGCGTGCCGTGCCGGAACCAGATTAGGGCCTGAAGCCATCCTGCGGTGTTGCGGCCAGCTCAAAAGAAAGCGAGTTGAAGAAAGGAGCTCAGGGGCACTGTAATTCACAAACCTGCAGAGTTATAAATGACAGCTATCGTCCAAAAATATACTGAAGTAAGGCTGCCAAGAGGACTTGAAAGCGGGGCAGAATTGCAGGAAACCGATTTCAGGAGGCAGACTGGAATTGCATTGAAAGCATAGGAAAAGAGGCAGAACGTCCACCATGATGCACTTGGCCAAAAAGGGCATATGCGTTTTTTCCTGAATATATTCAGGAAAAAACGCATACGCCCTTTTTGGCCAACCAAGCAAGCTTGCAAACGAAATCTGCACTACAATGAAGTCTCACTTCCCCCCGGTCAAAAGGGCCATCTGAAAAAAGTGTAAAATCCAGAAAGGCAGGACAGGCCATGGAGAACTGGGAGCCTTGTTATGCTGATGGGCGGGATGTAAATTGCCAACAGACACTCGGGAGAAGTGTATGGTGTTTCCTGAAACATCTAAAAAACAAAGCAACAGAGCCTAGGGCACTTCCACTTATGGTCCTATAGCTTAGGGAAATTAAAATCAAAAAGACACAGCCACCCCAAAGTTTGGGACGCCTCTGTTTACAAGAACCTCGTTTACCGTACAAGTTCAACATCGCAGAAAGTGAAAAATGGATAAAGAAGTTGTGGTATTTACTTACAAAGCAATATCACTCAGCAATGAAATCTATGTCATCAGGCCCTTAGCAGCACAATGAGTGGATTCAGGTATGATGATTCTAACTGAAATAAGTCACACAGAAAAAGAAACATCATAAGATATCAGTAATACACGGAATGTAAACTTGGCTACACAGGAACTGAATTACAGAACAGAACAGGGTCTCAAATTTAGAAAACCAACTTATGCTTGCTTAAGGGGAAAGGTGAGTTGGGGTGCTGCATAAAACCAGAGATTGAAATGAGCACAGATAAAGTTCCTTAAGCCAAATATGGAATAGACAAGAGCTACTCCTTGCTCAACGAAATGGACTCAACACCGCATATTAAACGCCTAAGAATGTACCTGACTAGTAAGTATCTTAAAACCTATGGATTGCTATGTCTCCGAAAGAGAATCAAGCATGTGTACAGGGGCATAAACGCAGCAGTGATAGGATTGGAGAGGTTCGGTGAGCAAATGAAGACCCTTTGAAGTCATATTGCATGGTACCCATTCCACGGGTTTCAACTACCCAGGTTTAAGGTATTCTTCCTTCAGCTAAAACATGCATGTGGAACCTAGAGTATGATCAACCATGTGATTGGGAGACGTGTTCAAATATGTCTCAGTTTTCGTACCCTGGTACTCGGGTGCAACATTCCAGACGCTTTACTAACACCCTCCTGACTTGGAGAGTCAGTCCCTTTAACCTCCTGTTTGGCCCAGTTTGCAATTTCTGCGGAAGATGAACAGGAATAGGGAGAACCAATGAGAGACTAGCTGGAGGTGTCTGGACGGGCAAATTTAACTCTCATTTCCCACCAGGAAGAGGAATTAACCAAAGGCTCAGCGTGCCGTGCCGGAACCAGATTAGGGCCTGAAGCCATCCTGCGGTGTTGCGGCCAGCTCAAAAGAAAGCGAGTTGAAGAAAGGAGCTCAGGGGCACTGTAATTCACAAACCTGCAGAGTTATAAATGACAGCTATCGTCCAAAAATATACTGAAGTAAGGCTGCCAAGAGGACTTGAAAGCGGGGCAGAATTGCAGGAAACCGATTTCAGGAGGCAGACTGGAATTGCATTGAAAGCATAGGAAAAGAGGCAGAACGTCCACCATGATGCACTTGGCCAAAAAGGGCGTATGCGTTTTTTCCTGAATATATTCAGGAAAAAACGCATACGCCCTTTTTGGCCAACCAAGCAAGCTTGCAAAGGAAATCTGCACTACAATGAAGTCTCACTTCCCCCCGGTCAAAAGGGCCATCTGAAAAAAGTGTAAAATCCAGAAAGGCAGGACAGGCCATGGAGAACTGGGAGCCTTGTTATGCTGATGGGCGGGATGTAAATTGCCAACAGACACTCGGGAGAAGTGTATGGTGTTTCCTGAAACATCTAAAAAACAAAGCAACAGAGCCTAGGGCACTTCCACTTATGGTCCTATAGCTTAGGGAAATTAAAATCAAAAAGACACAGCCACCCCAAAGTTTGGGACGCCTCTGTTTACAAGAACCTCGTTTACAGTACAAGTTCAACATCGCAGAAAATGAAAAATGGATAAAGAAGTTGTGGTATTTACTTACAAAGCAATATCACTCAGCAATGAAATCTATGTCATCAGGCCCTTAGCAGCACAATGAGTGGATTCAGGTATGATGATTCTAACTGAAATAAGTCACACAGAAAAAGAAACATCATAAGATATCAGTAATACAGGGAATGTAAACTTGGCTACACAGGAACTGAATTACAGAACAGAACAGGGTCTCAAATTTAGAAAACCAACTTATGCTTGCTTAAGGGGAAAGGTGAGTTGGGGTGCTGCATAAAACCAGAGATTGAAATGAGCACAGGTAAAGTTCCTTAAGCCAAATATGGAATAGACAAGAGCTACTCCTTGCTCAACGAAATGGACTCAACACCGCATATTAAACGCCTAAGAATGTACCTGACTAGTAAGTATCTTAAAACCTATGGATTGCTATGTCTCCGAAAGAGAATCAAGCATGTGTACAGGGGCATAAACGCAGCAGTGATAGGATTGGAGAGGTTCGGTGAGCAAATGAAGACCCTTTGAAGTCATATTGCATGGTACCCATTCCACGGGTTTCAACTACCCAGGTTTAAGGTATTCTTCCTTCAGCTAAAACATGCATGTGGAACCTAGAGTATGATCAACCATGTGATCGGGAGACGTGTTCAAATATGTCTCAGTTTTCGTACCCTGGTACTCGGGTGCAACATTCCAGACGCTTTACTAACACCCTCCCGACTTGGAGAGTCAGTCCCTTTAACCTCCTGTTTGGCCCAGTTTGCAATTTCTGCGGAAGATGAACAGGAATAGCGAGAACCAATGAGAGACTAGCTGGAAGGTGTCTGGACGGGCAAATTTAACTCTCATTTCCCACCAGGAAGAGGAATTAACCAAAGGCTCAGCGTGCCGTGCCGGAAGCAGATTAGGGCCTGAAGCCATCCTGCGGTGTTGCGGCCAGCTCAAAAGAAAGCGAGTTGAAGAAAGGAGCTCAGGGGCACTGTAATTCACAAACCTGCAGAGTTATAAATGACAGCTATCGTCCAAAAATATACTGAAGTAAGGCTGCCAAGAGGACTTGAAAGCGGGGCAGAATTGCAGGAAACCGATTTCAGGAGGCAGACTGGAATTGCATTGAAAGCATAGGAAAAGAGGCAGAACGTCCACAATGATGCACTTGGCCAAAAAGGGCGTATGCGTTTTTTCCTGAATATATTCAGGAAAAAACGCATACGCCCTTTTTGGCCAACCAAGCAAGCTTGCAAAGGAAATCTGCACTACAATGAAGTCTCACTTCCCCCCGGTCAAAAGGGCCATCTGAAAAAAGTGTAAAATCCAGAAAGGCAGGACAGGCCATGGAGAACTGGGAGCCTTGTTATGCTGATGGGCGGGATGTAAATTGCCAACAGACACTCGGGAGAAGTGTATGGTGTTTCCTGAAACATCTAAAAAACAAAGCAACAGAGCCTAGGGCACTTCCACTTATGGTCCTATAGCTTAGGGAAATTAAAATCAAAAAGACACAGCCACCCCAAAGTTTGGGACGCCTCTGTTTACAAGAACCTCGTTTACCGTACAAGTTCAACATCGCAGAAAGTGAAAAATGGATAAAGAAGTTGTGGTATTTACTTACAAAGCAATATCACTCAGCAATGAAATCTATGTCATCAGGCCCTTAGCAGCACAATGAGTGGATTCAGGTATGATGATTCTAACTGAAATAAGTCACACAGAAAAAGAAACATCATAAGATATCAGTAATACAGGGAATGTAAACTTGGCTACACAGGAACTGAATTACAGAACAGAACAGGGTCTCAAATTTAGAAAACCAACTTATGCTTGCTTAAGGGGAAAGGTGAGTTGGGGTGCTGCATAAAACCAGAGATTGAAATGAGCACAGATAAAGTTCCTTAAGCCAAATATGGAATAGACAAGAGCTACTCCTTGCTCAACGAAATGGACTCAACACCGCATATTAAACGCCTAAGAATGTACCTGACTAGTAAGTATCTTAAAACCTATGGATTGCTATGTCTCCGAAAGAGAATCAAGCATGTGTACAGGGGCATAAACGCAGCAGTGATAGGATTGGAGAGGTTCGGTGAGCAAATGAAGACCCTTTGAAGTCATATTGCATGGTACCCATTCCACGGGTTTCAACTACCCAGGTTTAAGGTATTCTTCCTTCAGCTAAAACATGCATGTGGAACCTAGAGTATGATCAACCATGTGATCGGGAGACGTGTTCAAATATGTCTCAGTTTTCGTACCCTGGTACTCGGGTGCAACATTCCAGACGCTTTACTAACACCCTCCCGACTTGGAGAGTCAGTTCCTTTAACCTCCTGTTTGGCCCAGTTTGCAATTTCTGCGGAAGATGAACAGGAATAGCGAGAACCAATGAGAGACTAGCTGGAAGGTGTCTGGACGGGAAAATTTAACTCTCATTTCCCACCAGGAAGAGGAATTAACCAAAGGCTCAGCGTGCCGTGCCGGAACCAGATTAGGGCCTGAAGCCATCCTGCGGTGTTGCGGCCAGCTCAAAAGAAAGCGAGTGGAAGAAAGGAGCTCAGGGACACTGTAATTCACAAACCTGCAGAGTTATAAATGACAGCTATCGTCCAAAAATATACTGAAGTAAGGCTGCCAAGAGGACTTGAAAGCGGGGCAGAATTGCAGGAAACCGATTTCAGGAGGCAGACTGGAATTGCATTGAAAGCATAGGAAAAGAGGCAGAACGTCCACAATGATGCACTTGGCCAAAAAGGGCGTATGCGTTTTTTCCTGAATATATTCAGGAAAAAACGCATACGCCCTTTTTGGCCAACCAAGCAAGCTTGCAAAGGAAATCTGCACTACAATGAAGTCTCACTTCCCCCCGGTCAAAAGGGCCATCTGAAAAAAGTGTAAAATCCAGAAAGGCAGGACAGGCCATGGAGAACTGGGAGCCTTGTTATGCTGATGGGCGGGATGTAAATTGCCAACAGACACTCGGGAGAAGTGTATGGTGTTTCCTGAAACATCTAAAAAACAAAGCAACAGAGCCTAGGGCACTTCCACTTATGGTCCTATAGCTTAGGGAAATTAAAATCAAAAAGACACAGCCACCCCAAAGTTTGGGACGCCTCTGTTTACAAGAACCTCGTTTACCGTACAAGTTCAACATCGCAGAAAGTGAAAAATGGATAAAGAAGTTGTGGTATTTACTTACAAAGCAATATCACTCAGCAATGAAATCTATGTCATCAGGCCCTTAGCAGCACAATGAGTGGATTCAGGTATGATGATTCTAACTGAAATAAGTCACACAGAAAAAGAAACATCATAAGATATCAGTAATACAGGGAATGTAAACTTGGCTACACAGGAACTGAATTACAGAACAGAACAGGGTCTCAAATTTAGAAAACCAACTTATGCTTGCTTAAGGGGAAAGGTGAGTTGGGGTGCTGCATAAAACCAGAGATTGAAATGAGCACAGATAAAGTTCCTTAAGCCAAATATGGAATAGACAAGAGCTACTCCTTGCTCAACGAAATGGACTCAACACCGCATATTAAATGCCTAAGAATGTACCTGACTAGTAAGTATCTTAAAACCTATGGATTGCTATGTCTCCGAAAGAGAATCAAGCATGTGTACAGGGGCATAAACGCAGCAGTGATAGGATTGGAGAGGTTCGGTGAGCAAATGAAGACCCTTTGAAGTCATATTGCATGGTACCCATTCCACGGGTTTCAACTACCCAGGTTTAAGGTATTCTTCCTTCAGCTAAAACATGCATGTGGAACCTAGAGTATGATCAACCATGTGATCGGGAGACGTGTTCAAATATGTCTCAGTTTTCGTACCCTGGTACTCGGGTGCAACATTCCAGACGCTTTACTAACACCCTCCCGACTTGGAGAGTCAGTCCCTTTAACCTCCTGTTTGGCCCAGTTTGCAATTTCTGCGGAAGATGAACAGGAATAGCGAGAACCAATGAGAGACTAGCTGGAGGTGTCTGGACGGGCAAATTTAACTCTCATTTCCCACCAGGAAGAGGAATTAACCAAAGGCTCAGCGTGCCGTGCCGGAACCAGATTAGGGCCTGAAGCCATCCTGCGGTGTTGCGGCCAGCTCAAAAGAAAGCGAGTTGAAGAAAGGAGCTCAGGGGCACTGTAATTCACAAACCTGCAGAGTTATAAATGACAGCTATCGTCCAAAAATATACTGAAGTAAGGCTGCCAAGAGGACTTGAAAGCGGGGCAGAATTGCAGGAAACCGATTTCAGGAGGTAGACTGGAATTGCATTGAAAGCATAGGAAAAGAGGCAGAACGTCCACAATGATGCACTTGGCCAAAAAGGGCGTATGCGTTTTTTCCTGAATATATTCAGGAAAAAACGCATACGCCCTTTTTGGCCAACCAAGCAAGCTTGCAAAGGAAATCTGCACTACAATGAAGTCTCACTTCCCCCCGGTCAAAAGGGCCATCTGAAAAAAGTGTAAAATCCAGAAAGGCAGGACAGGCCATGGAGAACTGGGAGCCTTGTTATGCTGATGGGCGGGATGTAAATTGCCAACAGACACTCGGGAGAAGTGTATGGTGTTTCCTGAAACATCTAAAAAACAAAGCAACAGAGCCTAGGGCACTTCCACTTATGGTCCTATAGCTTAGGGAAATTAAAATCAAAAAGACACAGCCACCCCAAAGTTTGGGACGCCTCTGTTTACAAGAACCTCGTTTACCGTACAAGTTCAACATCGCAGAAAGTGAAAAATGGATAAAGAAGTTGTGGTATTTACTTACAAAGCAATATCACTCAGCAATGAAATCTATGTCATCAGGCCCTTAGCAGCACAATGAGTGGATTCAGGTATGATGATTCTAACTGAAATAAGTCACACAGAAAAAGAAACATCATAAGATATCAGTAATACACGGAATGTAAACTTGGCTACACAGGAACTGAATTACAGAACAGAACAGGGTCTCAAATTTAGAAAACCAACTTATGCTTGCTTAAGGGGAAAGGTGAGTTGGGGTGCTGCATAAAACCAGAGATTGAAATGAGCACAGATAAAGTTCCTTAAGCCAAATATGGAATAGACAAGAGCTACTCCTTGCTCAACGAAATGGACTCAACACCGCATATTAAATGCCTAAGAATGTACCTGACTAGTAAGTATCTTAAAACCTATGGATTGCTATGTCTCCGAAAGAGAATCAAGCATGTGTACAGGGGCATAAACGCAGCAGTGATAGGATTGGAGAGGTTCGGTGAGCAAATGAAGACCCTTTGAAGTCATATTGCATGGTACCCATTCCACGGGTTTCAACTACCCAGGTTTAAGGTATTCTTCCTTCAGCTAAAACATGCATGTGGAACCTAGAGTATGATCAACCATGTGATCGGGAGACGTGTTCAAATATGTCTCAGTTTTCGTACCCTGGTACTCGGGTGCAACATTCCAGACGCTTTACTAACACCCTCCCGACTTGGAGAGTCAGTCCCTTTAACCTCCTGTTTGGCCCAGTTTGCAATTTCTGCGGAAGATGAACAGGAATAGCGAGAACCAATGAGAGACTAGCTGGAAGGTGTCTGGACGGGCAAATTTAACTCTCATTTCCCACCAGGAAGAGGAATTAACCAAAGGCTCAGCGTGCCGTGCCGGAACCAGATTAGGGCCTGAAGCCATCCTGCGGTGTTGCGGCCAGCTCAAAAGAAAGCGAGTGGAAGAAAGGAGCTCAGGGACACTGTAATTCACAAACCTGCAGAGTTATAAATGACAGCTATCGTCCAAAAATATACTGAAGTAAGGCTGCCAAGAGGACTTGAAAGCGGGGCAGAATTGCAGGAAACCGATTTCAGGAGGCAGACTGGAATTGCATTGAAAGCATAGGAAAAGAGGCAGAACGTCCACAATGATGCACTTGGCCAAAAAGGGCGTATGCGTTTTTTCCTGAATATATTCAGGAAAAAACGCATACGCCCTTTTTGGCCAACCAAGCAAGCTTGCAAAGGAAATCTGCACTACAATGAAGTCTCACTTCCCCCTGGTCAAAAGGGCCATCTGAAAAAAGTGTAAAATCCAGAAAGGCAGGACAGGCCATGGAGAACTGGGAGCCTTGTTATGCTGATGGGTGGGATGTAAATTGCCAACAGACACTTGGGAGAAGTGTATGGTGTTTCCTGAAACATCTAAAAAACAAAGCAACAGAGCCTAGGGCACTTCCACTTATGGTCCTATAGCTTAAGGAAATTAAAATCAAAAAGACACAGCCACCGCAAAGTTTGGGATGCCTCTGTTTACAAGAACCTCGTTTACCGTACAAGTTCAACATCGCAGAAAGTGAAAAATGGATAAAGAAGTTGTGGTATTTACTTACAAAGCAATATCACTCAGCAATGAAATCTATGTCATCAGGCCCTTAGCAGCACAATGAGTGGATTCAGGTATGATGATTCTAACTGAAATAAGTCACACAGAAAAAGAAACATCATAAGATATCAGTAATACACGGAATGTAAACTTGGCTACACAGGAACTGAATTACAGAACAGAACAGGGTCTCAAATTTAGAAAACCAACTTATGCTTGCTTAAGGGGAAAGGTGAGTTGGGGTGCTGCATAAAACCAGAGATTGAAATGAGCACAGATAAAGTTCCTTAAGCCAAATATGGAATAGACAAGAGCTACTCCTTGCTCAACGAAATGGACTCAACACCGCATATTAAATGCCTAAGAATGTACCTGACTAGTAAGTATCTTAAAACCTATGGATTGCTATGTCTCCGAAAGAGAATCAAGCATGTGTACAGGGGCATAAACGCAGCAGTGATAGGATTGGAGAGGTTCGGTGAGCAAATGAAGACCCTTTGAAGTCATATTGCATGGTACCCATTCCACGGGTTTCAACTACCCAGGTTTAAGGTATTCTTCCTTCAGCTAAAACATGCATGTGGAACCTAGAGTATGATCAACCATGTGATCGGGAGACGTGTTCAAATATGTCTCAGTTTTCGTACCCTGGTACTCGGGTGCAACATTCCAGACGCTTTACTAACACCCTCCCGACTTGGAGAGTCAGTCCCTTTAACCTCCTGTTTGGCCCAGTTTGCAATTTCTGCGGAAGATGAACAGGAATAGCGAGAACCAATGAGAGACTAGCTGGAGGTGTCTGGACGGGCAAATTTAACTCTCATTTCCCACCAGGAAGAGGAATTAACCAAAGGCTCAGCATGCCGTGCCGGAACTAGATTAGGGCCTGAAGCCATCCTGCGGTGTTGCGGCCAGGTCACAAGAAAGCGAGTTGAAGAAAGGAGCTCAGGGGCACTGTAATTCACAAACCTGCAGAGTTATAAATGACAGCTATCGTCCAAAAATATACTGAAGTAAGGCTGCCAAGAGGACTTGAAAGCGGGGCAGAATTGCAGGAAACCGATTTCAGGAGGCAGACTGGAATTGCATTGAAAGCATAGGAAAAGAGGCAGAACGTCCACAATGATGCACTTGGCCAAAAAGGGCGTATGCGTTTTTTCCTGAATATATTCAGGAAAAAACGCATACGCCCTTTTTGGCCAACCAAGCAAGCTTGCAAAGGAAATCTGCACTACAATGAAGTCTCACTTCCCCCCGGTCAAAAGGGCCATCTGAAAAAAGTGTAAAATCCAGAAAGGCAGGACAGGCCATGGAGAACTGGGAGCCTTGTTATGCTGATGGGCGGGATGTAAATTGCCAACAGACACTCGGGAGAAGTGTATGGTGTTTCCTGAAACATCTAAAAAACAAAGCAACAGAGCCTAGGGCACTTCCACTTATGGTCCTATAGCTTAGGGAAATTAAAATCAAAAAGACACAGCCACCCCAAAGTTTGGGACGCCTCTGTTTACAAGAACCTCGTTTACCGTACAAGTTCAACATCGCAGAAAGTGAAAAATGGATAAAGAAGTTGTGGTATTTACTTACAAAGCAATATCACTCAGCAATGAAATCTATGTCATCAGGCCCTTAGCAGCACAATGAGTGGATTCAGGTATGATGATTCTAACTGAAATAAGTCACACAGAAAAAGAAACATCATAAGATATCAGTAATACACGGAATGTAAACTTGGCTACACAGGAACTGAATTACAGAACAGAACAGGGTCTCAAATTTAGAAAACCAACTTATGCTTGCTTAAGGGGAAAGGTGAGTTGGGGTGCTGCATAAAACCAGAGATTGAAATGAGCACAGATAAAGTTCCTTAAGCCAAATATGGAATAGACAAGAGCTACTCCTTGCTCAACGAAATGGACTCAACACCGCATATTAAATGCCTAAGAATGTACCTGACTAGTAAGTATCTTAAAACCTATGGATTGCTATGTCTCCGAAAGAGAATCAAGCATGTGTACAGGGGCATAAACGCAGCAGTGATAGGATTGGAGAGGTTCGGTGAGCAAATGAAGACCCTTTGAAGTCATATTGCATGGTACCCATTCCACGGGTTTCAACTACCCAGGTTTAAGGTATTCTTCCTTCAGCTAAAACATGCATGTGGAACCTAGAGTATGATCAACCATGTGATCGGGAGACGTGTTCAAATATGTCTCAGTTTTCGTACCCTGGTACTCGGGTGCAACATTCCAGACGCTTTACTAACACCCTCCCGACTTGGAGAGTCAGTCCCTTTAACCTCCTGTTTGGCCCAGTTTGCAATTTCTGCGGAAGATGAACAGGAATAGCGAGAACCAATGAGAGACTAGCTGGAAGGTGTCTGGACGGGCAAATTTAACTCTCATTTCCCACCAGGAAGAGGAATTAACCAAAGGCTCAGCGTGCCGTGCCGGAACCAGATTAGGGCCTGAAGCCATCCTGCGGTGTTGCGGCCAGCTCAAAAGAAAGCGAGTGGAAGAAAGGAGCTCAGGGGCACTGTAATTCACAAACCTGCAGAGTTATAAATGACAGCTATCGTCCAAAAATATACTGAAGTAAGGCTGCCAAGAGGACTTGAAAGCGGGGCAGAATTGCAGGAAACCGATTTCAGGAGGCAGACTGGAATTGCATTGAAAGCATAGGAAAAGAGGCAGAACGTCCACAATGATGCACTTGGCCAAAAAGGGCGTATGCGTTTTTTCCTGAATATATTCAGGAAAAAACGCATACGCCCTTTTTGGCCAACCAAGCAAGCTTGCAAAGGAAATCTGCACTACAATGAAGTCTCACTTCCCCCCGGTCAAAAGGGCCATCTGAAAAAAGTGTAAAATCCAGAAAGGCAGGACAGGCCATGGAGAACTGGGAGCCTTGTTATGCTGATGGGCGGGATGTAAATTGCCAACAGACACTCGGGAGAAGTGTATGGTGTTTCCTGAAACATCTAAAAAACAAAGCAACAGAGCCTAGGGCACTTCCACTTATGGTCCTATAGCTTAGGGAAATTAAAATCAAAAAGACACAGCCACCCCAAAGTTTGGGACGCCTCTGTTTACAAGAACCTCGTTTACCGTACAAGTTCAACATCGCAGAAAGTGAAAAATGGATAAAGAAGTTGTGGTATTTACTTACAAAGCAATATCACTCAGCAATGAAATCTATGTCATCAGGCCCTTAGCAGCACAATGAGTGGATTCAGGTATGATGATTCTAACTGAAATAAGTCACACAGAAAAAGAAACATCATAAGATATCAGTAATACACGGAATGTAAACTTGGCTACACAGGAACTGAATTACAGAACAGAACAGGGTCTCAAATTTAGAAAACCAACTTATGCTTGCTTAAGGGGAAAGGTGAGTTGGGGTGCTGCATAAAACCAGAGATTGAAATGAGCACAGATAAAGTTCCTTAAGCCAAATATGGAATAGACAAGAGCTACTCCTTGCTCAACGAAATGGACTCAACACCGCATATTAAATGCCTAAGAATGTACCTGACTAGTAAGTATCTTAAAACCTATGGATTGCTATGTCTCTGAAAGAGAATCAAGCATGTGTACAGGGGCATAAACGCAGCAGTGATAGGATTGGAGAGGTTCGGTGAGCAAATGAAGACCCTTTGAAGTCATATTGCATGGTACCCATTCCACGGGTTTCAACTACCCAGGTTTAAGGTATTCTTCCTTCAGCTAAAACATGCATGTGGAACCTAGAGTATGATCAACCATGTGATCGGGAGACGTGTTCAAATATGTCTCAGTTTTCGTACCCTGGTACTCGGGTGCAACATTCCAGACGCTTTACTAACACCCTCCCGACTTGGAGAGTCAGTCCCTTTAACCTCCTGTTTGGCCCAGTTTGCAATTTCTGCGGAAGATGAACAGGAATAGCGAGAACCAATGAGAGACTAGCTGGAAGGTGTCTGGACGGGCAAATTTAACTCTCATTTCCCACCAGGAAGAGGAATTAACCAAAGGCTCAGCGTGCCGTGCCGGAACCAGATTAGGGCCTGAAGCCATCCTGCGGTGTTGCGGCCAGCTCAAAAGAAAGCGAGTTGAAGAAAGGAGCTCAGGGGCACTGTAATTCACAAACCTGCAGAGTTATAAATGACAGCTATCGTCCAAAAATATACTGAAGTAAGGCTGCCAAGAGGACTTGAAAGCGGGGCAGAATTGCAGGAAACCGATTTCAGGAGGCAGACTGGAATTGCATTGAAAGCATAGGAAAAGAGGCAGAACGTCCACAATGATGCACTTGGCCAAAAAGGGCGTATGCGTTTTTTCCTGAATATATTCAGGAAAAAACGCATACGCCCTTTTTGGCCAACCAAGCAAGCTTGCAAAGGAAATCTGCACTACAATGAAGTCTCACTTCCCCCCGGTCAAAAGGGCCATCTGAAAAAAGTGTAAAATCCAGAAAGGCAGGACAGGCCATGGAGAACTGGGAGCCTTGTTATGCTGATGGGCGGGATGTAAATTGCCAACAGACACTCGGGAGAAGTGTATGGTGTTTCCTGAAACATCTAAAAAACAAAGCAACAGAGCCTAGGGCACTTCCACTTATGGTCCTATAGCTTAGGGAAATTAAAATCAAAAAGACACAGCCACCCCAAAGTTTGGGACGCCTCTGTTTACAAGAACCTCGTTTACCGTACAAGTTCAACATCGCAGAAAGTGAAAAATGGATAAAGAAGTTGTGGTATTTACTTACAAAGCAATATCACTCAGCAATGAAATCTATGTCATCAGGCCCTTAGCAGCACAATGAGTGGATTCAGGTATGATGATTCTAACTGAAATAAGTCACACAGAAAAAGAAACATCATAAGATATCAGTAATACACGGAATGTAAACTTGGCTACACAGGAACTGAATTACAGAACAGAACAGGGTCTCAAATTTAGAAAACCAACTTATGCTTGCTTAAGGGGAAAGGTGAGTTGGGGTGCTGCATAAAACCAGAGATTGAAATGAGCACAGATAAAGTTCCTTAAGCCAAATATGGAATAGACAAGAGCTACTCCTTGCTCAACGAAATGGACTCAACACCGCATATTAAATGCCTAAGAATGTACCTGACTAGTAAGTATCTTAAAACCTATGGATTGCTATGTCTCCGAAAGAGAATCAAGCATGTGTACAGGGGCATAAACGCAGCAGTGATAGGATTGGAGAGGTTCGGTGAGCAAATGAAGACCCTTTGAAGTCATATTGCATGGTACCCATTCCACGGGTTTCAACTACCCAGGTTTAAGGTATTCTTCCTTCAGCTAAAACATGCATGTGGAACCTAGAGTATGATCAACCATGTGATCGGGAGACGTGTTCAAATATGTCTCAGTTTTCGTACCCTGGTACTCGGGTGCAACATTCCAGACGCTTTACTAACACCCTCCCGACTTGGAGAGTCAGTCCCTTTAACCTCCTGTTTGGCCCAGTTTGCAATTTCTGCGGAAGATGAACAGGAATAGCGAGAACCAATGAGAGACTAGCTGGAGGTGTCTGGACGGGCAAATTTAACTCTCATTTCCCACCAGGAAGAGGAATTAACCAAAGGCTCAGCGTGCCGTGCCGGAACCAGATTAGGGCCTGAAGCCATCCTGCGGTGTTGCGGCCAGCTCAAAAGAAAGCGAGTTGAAGAAAGGAGCTCAGGGGCACTGTAATTCACAAACCTGCAGAGTTATAAATGACAGCTATCGTCCAAAAATATACTGAAGTAAGGCTGCCAAGAGGACTTGAAAGCGGGGCAGAATTGCAGGAAACCGATTTCAGGAGGCAGACTGGAATTGCATTGAAAGCATAGGAAAAGAGGCAGAACGTCCACAATGATGCACTTGGCCAAAAAGGGCGTATGCGTTTTTTCCTGAATATATTCAGGAAAAAACGCATACGCCCTTTTTGGCCAACCAAGCAAGCTTGCAAAGGAAATCTGCACTACAATGAAGTCTCACTTCCCCCCGGTCAAAAGGGCCATCTGAAAAAAGTGTAAAATCCAGAAAGGCAGGACAGGCCATGGAGAACTGGGAGCCTTGTTATGCTGATGGGCGGGATGTAAATTGCCAACAGACACTCGGGAGAAGTGTATGGTGTTTCCTGAAACATCTAAAAAACAAAGCAACAGAGCCTAGGGCACTTCCACTTATGGTCCTATAGCTTAGGGAAATTAAAATCAAAAAGACACAGCCACCCCAAAGTTTGGGACGCCTCTGTTTACAAGAACCTCGTTTACCGTACAAGTTCAACATCGCAGAAAGTGAAAAATGGATAAAGAAGTTGTGGTATTTACTTACAAAGCAATATCACTCAGCAATGAAATCTATGTCATCAGGCCCTTAGCAGCACAATGAGTGGATTCAGGTATGATGATTCTAACTGAAATAAGTCACACAGAAAAAGAAACATCATAAGATATCAGTAATACACGGAATGTAAACTTGGCTACACAGGAACTGAATTACAGAACAGAACAGGGTCTCAAATTTAGAAAACCAACTTATGCTTGCTTAAGGGGAAAGGTGAGTTGGGGTGCTGCATAAAACCAGAGATTGAAATGAGCACAGATAAAGTTCCTTAAGCCAAATATGGAATAGACAAGAGCTACTCCTTGCTCAACGAAATGGACTCAACACCGCATATTAAATGCCTAAGAATGTACCTGACTAGTAAGTATCTTAAAACCTATGGATTGCTATGTCTCCGAAAGAGAATCAAGCATGTGTACAGGGGCATAAATGCAGCAGTGATAGGATTGGAGAGGTTCGGTGAGCAAATGAAGACCCTTTGAAGTCATATTGCATGGTACCCATTCCACGGGTTTCAACTACCCAGGTTTAAGGTATTCTTCCTTCAGCTAAAACATGCATGTGGAACCTAGAGTATGATCAACCATGTGATCGGGAGACGTGTTCAAATATGTCTCAGTTTTCGTACCCTGGTACTCGGGTGCAACATTCCAGACGCTTTACTAACACCCTCCCGACTTGGAGAGTCAGTCCCTTTAACCTCCTGTTTGGCCCAGTTTGCAATTTCTGCGGAAGATGAACAGGAATAGCGAGAACCAATGAGAGACTAGCTGGAAGGTGTCTGGACGGGCAAATTTAACTCTCATTTCCCACCAGGAAGAGGAATTAACCAAAGGCTCAGCGTGCCGTGCCGGAACCAGATTAGGGCCTGAAGCCATCCTGCGGTGTTGCGGTCAGGTCACAAGAAAGCGAGTGGAAGAAAGGAGCTCAGGGGCACTGTAATTCACAAACCTGCAGAGTTATAAATGACAGCTATCGTCCAAAAATATACTGAAGTAAGGCTGCCAAGAGGACTTGAAAGCGGGGCAGAATTGCAGGAAACCGATTTCAGGAGGCAGACTGGAATTGCATTGAAAGCATAGGAAAAGAGGCAGAATGTCCACAATGATGCACTTGGCCAAAAAGGGCGTATGCGTTTTTTCCTGAATATATTCAGGAAAAAACGCATACGCCCTTTTTGGCCAACCAAGCAAGCTTGCAAAGGAAATCTGCACTACAATGAAGTCTCACTTCCCCCCGGTCAAAAGGGCCATCTGAAAAAAGTGTAAAATCCAGAAAGGCAGGACAGGCCATGGAGAACTGGGAGCCTTGTTATGCTGATGGGCGGGATGTAAATTGCCAACAGACACTCGGGAGAAGTGTATGGTGTTTCCTGAAACATCTAAAAAACAAAGCAACAGAGCCTAGGGCACTTCCACTTATGGTCCTATAGCTTAGGGAAATTAAAATCAAAAAGACACAGCCACCCCAAAGTTTGGGACGCCTCTGTTTACAAGAACCTCGTTTACCGTACAAGTTCAACATCGCAGAAAGTGAAAAATGGATAAAGAAGTTGTGGTATTTACTTACAAAGCAATATCACTCAGCAATGAAATCTATGTCATCAGGCCCTTAGCAGCACAATGAGTGGATTCAGGTATGATGATTCTAACTGAAATAAGTCACACAGAAAAAGAAACATCATAAGATATCAGTAATACACGGAATGTAAACTTGGCTACACAGGAACTGAATTACAGAACAGAACAGGGTCTCAAATTTAGAAAACCAACTTATGCTTGCTTAAGGGGAAAGGTGAGTTGGGGTGCTGCATAAAACCAGAGATTGAAATGAGCACAGATAAAGTTCCTTAAGCCAAATATGGAATAGACAAGAGCTACTCCTTGCTCAACGAAATGGACTCAACACCGCATATTAAATGCCTAAGAATGTACCTGACTAGTAAGTATCTTAAAACCTATGGATTGCTATGTCTCCGAAAGAGAATCAAGCATGTGTACAGGGGCATAAACGCAGCAGTGATAGGATTGGAGAGGTTCGGTGAGCAAATGAAGACCCTTTGAAGTCATATTGCATGGTACCCATTCCACGGGTTTCAACTACCCAGGTTTAAGGTATTCTTCCTTCAGCTAAAACATGCATGTGGAACCTAGAGTATGATCAACCATGTGATCGGGAGACGTGTTCAAATATGTCTCAGTTTTCGTACCCTGGTACTCGGGTGCAACATTCCAGACGCTTTACTAACACCCTCCCGACTTGGAGAGTCAGTCCCTTTAACCTCCTGTTTGGCCCAGTTTGCAATTTCTGCGGAAGATGAACAGGAATAGCGAGAACCAATGAGAGACTAGCTGGAAGGTGTCTGGACGGGCAAATTTAACTCTCATTTCCCACCAGGAAGAGGAATTAACCAAAGGCTCAGCGTGCCGTGCCGGAACCAGATTAGGGCCTGAAGCCATCCTGCGGTGTTGCGGCCAGCTCAAAAGAAAGCGAGTGGAAGAAAGGAGCTCAGGGGCACTGTAATTCACAAACCTGCAGAGTTATAAATGACAGCTATCGTCCAAAAATATACTGAAGTAAGGCTGCCAAGAGGACTTGAAAGCGGGGCAGAATTGCAGGAAACCGATTTCAGGAGGCAGACTGGAATTGCATTGAAAGCATAGGAAAAGAGGCAGAACGTCCACAATGATGCACTTGGCCAAAAAGGGCGTATGCGTTTTTTCCTGAATATATTCAGGAAAAAACGCATACGCCCTTTTTGGCCAACCAAGCAAGCTTGCAAAGGAAATCTGCACTACAATGAAGTCTCACTTCCCCCCGGTCAAAAGGGCCATCTGAAAAAAGTGTAAAATCCAGAAAGGCAGGACAGGCCATGGAGAACTGGGAGCCTTGTTATGCTGATGGGCGGGATGTAAATTGCCAACAGACACTCGGGAGAAGTGTATGGTGTTTCCTGAAACATCTAAAAAACAAAGCAACAGAGCCTAGGGCACTTCCACTTATGGTCCTATAGCTTAGGGAAATTAAAATCAAAAAGACACAGCCACCCCAAAGTTTGGGACGCCTCTGTTTACAAGAACCTCGTTTACCGTACAAGTTCAACATCGCAGAAAGTGAAAAATGGATAAAGAAGTTGTGGTATTTACTTACAAAGCAATATCACTCAGCAATGAAATCTATGTCATCAGGCCCTTAGCAGCACAATGAGTGGATTCAGGTATGATGATTCTAACTGAAATAAGTCACACAGAAAAAGAAACATCATAAGATATCAGTAATACACGGAATGTAAACTTGGCTACACAGGAACTGAATTACAGAACAGAACAGGGTCTCAAATTTAGAAAACCAACTTATGCTTGCTTAAGGGGAAAGGTGAGTTGGGGTGCTGCATAAAACCAGAGATTGAAATGAGCACAGATAAAGTTCCTTAAGCCAAATATGGAATAGACAAGAGCTACTCCTTGCTCAACGAAATGGACTCAACACCGCATATTAAATGCCTAAGAATGTACCTGACTAGTAAGTATCTTAAAACCTATGGATTGCTATGTCTCCGAAAGAGAATCAAGCATGTGTACAGGGGCATAAACGCAGCAGTGATAGGATTGGAGAGGTTCGGTGAGCAAATGAAGACCCTTTGAAGTCATATTGCATGGTACCCATTCCACGGGTTTCAACTACCCAGGTTTAAGGTATTCTTCCTTCAGCTAAAACATGCATGTGGAACCTAGAGTATGATCAACCATGTGATCGGGAGACGTGTTCAAATATGTCTCAGTTTTCGTACCCTGGTACTCGGGTGCAACATTCCAGACGCTTTACTAACACCCTCCCGACTTGGAGAGTCAGTCCCTTTAACCTCCTGTTTGGCCCAGTTTGCAATTTCTGCGGAAGATGAACAGGAATAGCGAGAACCAATGAGAGACTAGCTGGAAGGTGTCTGGACGGGCAAATTTAACTCTCATTTCCCACCAGGAAGAGGAATTAACCAAAGGCTCAGCGTGCCGTGCCGGAACCAGATTAGGGCCTGAAGCCATCCTGCGGTGTTGCGGCCAGCTCAAAAGAAAGCGAGTTGAAGAAAGGAGCTCAGGGGCACTGTAATTCACAAACCTGCAGAGTTATAAATGACAGCTATCGTCCAAAAATATACTGAAGTAAGGCTGCCAAGAGGACTTGAAAGCGGGGCAGAATTGCAGGAAACCGATTTCAGGAGGCAGACTGGAATTGCATTGAAAGCATAGGAAAAGAGGCAGAACGTCCACAATGATGCACTTGGCCAAAAAGGGCGTATGCGTTTTTTCCTGAATATATTCAGGAAAAAACGCATACGCCCTTTTTGGCCAACCAAGCAAGCTTGCAAAGGAAATCTGCACTACAATGAAGTCTCACTTCCCCCCGGTCAAAAGGGCCATCTGAAAAAAGTGTAAAATCCAGAAAGGCAGGACAGGCCATGGAGAACTGGGAGCCTTGTTATGCTGATGGGCGGGATGTAAATTGCCAACAGACACTCGGGAGAAGTGTATGGTGTTTCCTGAAACATCTAAAAAACAAAGCAACAGAGCCTAGGGCACTTCCACTTATGGTCCTATAGCTTAGGGAAATTAAAATCAAAAAGACACAGCCACCCCAAAGTTTGGGACGCCTCTGTTTACAAGAACCTCGTTTACCGTACAAGTTCAACATCGCAGAAAGTGAAAAATGGATAAAGAAGTTGTGGTATTTACTTACAAAGCAATATCACTCAGCAATGAAATCTATGTCATCAGGCCCTTAGCAGCACAATGAGTGGATTCAGGTATGATGATTCTAACTGAAATAAGTCACACAGAAAAAGAAACATCATAAGATATCAGTAATACACGGAATGTAAACTTGGCTACACAGGAACTGAATTACAGAACAGAACAGGGTCTCAAATTTAGAAAACCAACTTATGCTTGCTTAAGGGGAAAGGTGAGTTGGGGTGCTGCATAAAACCAGAGATTGAAATGAGCACAGATAAAGTTCCTTAAGCCAAATATGGAATAGACAAGAGCTACTCCTTGCTCAACGAAATGGACTCAACACCGCATATTAAATGCCTAAGAATGTACCTGACTAGTAAGTATCTTAAAACCTATGGATTGCTATGTCTCCGAAAGAGAATCAAGCATGTGTACAGGGGCATAAACGCAGCAGTGATAGGATTGGAGAGGTTCGGTGAGCAAATGAAGACCCTTTGAAGTCATATTGCATGGTACCCATTCCACGGGTTTCAACTACCCAGGTTTAAGGTATTCTTCCTTCAGCTAAAACATGCATGTGGAACCTAGAGTATGATCAACCATGTGATCGGGAGACGTGTTCAAATATGTCTCAGTTTTCGTACCCTGGTACTCGGGTGCAACATTCCAGACGCTTTACTAACACCCTCCCGACTTGGAGAGTCAGTCCCTTTAACCTCCTGTTTGGCCCAGTTTGCAATTTCTGCGGAAGATGAACAGGAATAGCGAGAACCAATGAGAGACTAGCTGGAGGTGTCTGGACGGGCAAATTTAACTCTCATTTCCCACCAGGAAGAGGAATTAACCAAAGGCTCAGCGTGCCGTGCCGGAACCAGATTAGGGCCTGAAGCCATCCTGCGGTGTTGCGGCCAGCTCAAAAGAAAGCGAGTTGAAGAAAGGAGCTCAGGGGCACTGTAATTCACAAACCTGCAGAGTTATAAATGACAGCTATCGTCCAAAAATATACTGAAGTAAGGCTGCCAAGAGGACTTGAAAGCGGGGCAGAATTGCAGGAAACCGATTTCAGGAGGCAGACTGGAATTGCATTGAAAGCATAGGAAAAGAGGCAGAACGTCCACAATGATGCACTTGGCCAAAAAGGGCGTATGCGTTTTTTCCTGAATATATTCAGGAAAAAACGCATACGCCCTTTTTGGCCAACCAAGCAAGCTTGCAAAGGAAATCTGCACTACAATGAAGTCTCACTTCCCCCCGGTCAAAAGGGCCATCTGAAAAAAGTGTAAAATCCAGAAAGGCAGGACAGGCCATGGAGAACTGGGAGCCTTGTTATGCTGATGGGCGGGATGTAAATTGCCAACAGACACTCGGGAGAAGTGTATGGTGTTTCCTGAAACATCTAAAAAACAAAGCAACAGAGCCTAGGGCACTTCCACTTATGGTCCTATAGCTTAGGGAAATTAAAATCAAAAAGACACAGCCACCCCAAAGTTTGGGACGCCTCTGTTTACAAGAACCTCGTTTACCGTACAAGTTCAACATCGCAGAAAGTGAAAAATGGATAAAGAAGTTGTGGTATTTACTTACAAAGCAATATCACTCAGCAATGAAATCTATGTCATCAGGCCCTTAGCAGCACAATGAGTGGATTCAGGTATGATGATTCTAACTGAAATAAGTCACACAGAAAAAGAAACATCATAAGATATCAGTAATACACGGAATGTAAACTTGGCTACACAGGAACTGAATTACAGAACAGAACAGGGTCTCAAATTTAGAAAACCAACTTATGCTTGCTTAAGGGGAAAGGTGAGTTGGGGTGCTGCATAAAACCAGAGATTGAAATGAGCACAGATAAAGTTCCTTAAGCCAAATATGGAATAGACAAGAGCTACTCCTTGCTCAACGAAATGGACTCAACACCGCATATTAAATGCCTAAGAATGTACCTGACTAGTAAGTATCTTAAAACCTATGGATTGCTATGTCTCCGAAAGAGAATCAAGCATGTGTACAGGGGCATAAATGCAGCAGTGATAGGATTGGAGAGGTTCGGTGAGCAAATGAAGACCCTTTGAAGTCATATTGCATGGTACCCATTCCACGGGTTTCAACTACCCAGGTTTAAGGTATTCTTCCTTCAGCTAAAACATGCATGTGGAACCTAGAGTATGATCAACCATGTGATCGGGAGACGTGTTCAAATATGTCTCAGTTTTCGTACCCTGGTACTCGGGTGCAACATTCCAGACGCTTTACTAACACCCTCCCGACTTGGAGAGTCAGTCCCTTTAACCTCCTGTTTGGCCCAGTTTGCAATTTCTGCGGAAGATGAACAGGAATAGCGAGAACCAATGAGAGACTAGCTGGAAGGTGTCTGGACGGGCAAATTTAACTCTCATTTCCCACCAGGAAGAGGAATTAACCAAAGGCTCAGCGTGCCGTGCCGGAACCAGATTAGGGCCTGAAGCCATCCTGCGGTGTTGCGGTCAGGTCACAAGAAAGCGAGTGGAAGAAAGGAGCTCAGGGGCACTGTAATTCACAAACCTGCAGAGTTATAAATGACAGCTATCGTCCAAAAATATACTGAAGTAAGGCTGCCAAGAGGACTTGAAAGCGGGGCAGAATTGCAGGAAACCGATTTCAGGAGGCAGACTGGAATTGCATTGAAAGCATAGGAAAAGAGGCAGAATGTCCACAATGATGCACTTGGCCAAAAAGGGCGTATGCGTTTTTTCCTGAATATATTCAGGAAAAAACGCATACGCCCTTTTTGGCCAACCAAGCAAGCTTGCAAAGGAAATCTGCACTACAATGAAGTCTCACTTCCCCCCGGTCAAAAGGGCCATCTGAAAAAAGTGTAAAATCCAGAAAGGCAGGACAGGCCATGGAGAACTGGGAGCCTTGTTATGCTGATGGGCGGGATGTAAATTGCCAACAGACACTCGGGAGAAGTGTATGGTGTTTCCTGAAACATCTAAAAAACAAAGCAACAGAGCCTAGGGCACTTCCACTTATGGTCCTATAGCTTAGGGAAATTAAAATCAAAAAGACACAGCCACCCCAAAGTTTGGGACGCCTCTGTTTACAAGAACCTCGTTTACCGTACAAGTTCAACATCGCAGAAAGTGAAAAATGGATAAAGAAGTTGTGGTATTTACTTACAAAGCAATATCACTCAGCAATGAAATCTATGTCATCAGGCCCTTAGCAGCACAATGAGTGGATTCAGGTATGATGATTCTAACTGAAATAAGTCACACAGAAAAAGAAACATCATAAGATATCAGTAATACACGGAATGTAAACTTGGCTACACAGGAACTGAATTACAGAACAGAACAGGGTCTCAAATTTAGAAAACCAACTTATGCTTGCTTAAGGGGAAAGGTGAGTTGGGGTGCTGCATAAAACCAGAGATTGAAATGAGCACAGATAAAGTTCCTTAAGCCAAATATGGAATAGACAAGAGCTACTCCTTGCTCAACGAAATGGACTCAACACCGCATATTAAATGCCTAAGAATGTACCTGACTAGTAAGTATCTTAAAACCTATGGATTGCTATGTCTCCGAAAGAGAATCAAGCATGTGTACAGGGGCATAAACGCAGCAGTGATAGGATTGGAGAGGTTCGGTGAGCAAATGAAGACCCTTTGAAGTCATATTGCATGGTACCCATTCCACGGGTTTCAACTACCCAGGTTTAAGGTATTCTTCCTTCAGCTAAAACATGCATGTGGAACCTAGAGTATGATCAACCATGTGATCGGGAGACGTGTTCAAATATGTCTCAGTTTTCGTACCCTGGTACTCGGGTGCAACATTCCAGACGCTTTACTAACACCCTCCCGACTTGGAGAGTCAGTCCCTTTAACCTCCTGTTTGGCCCAGTTTGCAATTTCTGCGGAAGATGAACAGGAATAGCGAGAACCAATGAGAGACTAGCTGGAAGGTGTCTGGACGGGCAAATTTAACTCTCATTTCCCACCAGGAAGAGGAATTAACCAAAGGCTCAGCGTGCCGTGCCGGAACCAGATTAGGGCCTGAAGCCATCCTGCGGTGTTGCGGCCAGCTCAAAAGAAAGCGAGTGGAAGAAAGGAGCTCAGGGGCACTGTAATTCACAAACCTGCAGAGTTATAAATGACAGCTATCGTCCAAAAATATACTGAAGTAAGGCTGCCAAGAGGACTTGAAAGCGGGGCAGAATTGCAGGAAACCGATTTCAGGAGGCAGACTGGAATTGCATTGAAAGCATAGGAAAAGAGGCAGAACGTCCACAATGATGCACTTGGCCAAAAAGGGCGTATGCGTTTTTTCCTGAATATATTCAGGAAAAAACGCATACGCCCTTTTTGGCCAACCAAGCAAGCTTGCAAAGGAAATCTGCACTACAATGAAGTCTCACTTCCCCCCGGTCAAAAGGGCCATCTGAAAAAAGTGTAAAATCCAGAAAGGCAGGACAGGCCATGGAGAACTGGGAGCCTTGTTATGCTGATGGGCGGGATGTAAATTGCCAACAGACACTCGGGAGAAGTGTATGGTGTTTCCTGAAACATCTAAAAAACAAAGCAACAGAGCCTAGGGCACTTCCACTTATGGTCCTATAGCTTAGGGAAATTAAAATCAAAAAGACACAGCCACCCAAAAGTTTGGGACGCCTCTGTTTACAAGAACCTCGTTTACCGTACAAGTTCAACATCGCAGAAAGTGAAAAATGGATAAAGAAGTTGTGGTATTTACTTACAAAGCAATATCACTCAGCAATGAAATCTATGTCATCAGGCCCTTAGCAGCACAATGAGTGGATTCAGGTATGATGATTCTAACTGAAATAAGTCACACAGAAAAAGAAACATCATAAGATATCAGTAATACAGGGAATGTAAACTTGGCTACACAGGAACTGAATTACAGAACAGAACAGGGTCTCAAATTTAGAAAACCAACTTATGCTTGCTTAAGGGGAAAGGTGAGTTGGGGTGCTGCATAAAACCAGAGATTGAAATGAGCACAGATAAAGTTCCTTAAGCCAAATATGGAATAGACAAGAGCTACTCCTTGCTCAACGAAATGGACTCAACACCGCATATTAAATGCCTAAGAATGTACCTGACTAGTAAGTATCTTAAAACCTATGGATTGCTATGTCTCCGAAAGAGAATCAAGCATGTGTACAGGGGCATAAACGCAGCAGTGATAGGATTGGAGAGGTTCGGTGAGCAAATGAAGACCCTTTGAAGTCATATTGCATGGTACCCATTCCACGGGTTTCAACTACCCAGGTTTAAGGTATTCTTCCTTCAGCTAAAACATGCATGTGGAACCTAGAGTATGATCAACCATGTGATCGGGAGACGTGTTCAAATATGTCTCAGTTTTCGTACCCTGGTACTCGGGTGCAACATTCCAGACGCTTTACTAACACCCTCCCGACTTGGAGAGTCAGTCCCTTTAACCTCCTGTTTGGCCCAGTTTGCAATTTCTGCGGAAGATGAACAGGAATAGCGAGAACCAATGAGAGACTAGCTGGAAGGTGTCTGGACGGGCAAATTTAACTCTCATTTCCCACCAGGAAGAGGAATTAACCAAAGGCTCAGCGTGCCGTGCCGGAACCAGATTAGGGCCTGAAGCCATCCTGCGGTGTTGCGGCCAGCTCACCATAAAGCGAGTGGAAGAAAGGAGCTCAGGGGCACTGTAATTCACAAACCTGCAGAGTTATAAATGACAGCTATCGTCCAAAAATATACTGAAGTAAGGCTGCCAAGAGGACTTGAAAGCGGGGCAGAATTGCAGGAAACCGATTTCAGGAGGCAGACTGGAATTGCATTGAAAGCATAGGAAAAGAGGCAGAACGTCCACAATGATGCACTTGGCCAAAAAGGGCGTATGCGTTTTTTCCTGAATATATTCAGGAAAAAACGCATACGCCCTTTTTGGCCAACCAAGCAAGCTTGCAAAGGAAATCTGCACTACAATGAAGTCTCACTTCCCCCCGGTCAAAAGGGCCATCTGAAAAAAGTGTAAAATCCAGAAAGGCAGGACAGGCCATGGAGAACTGGGAGCCTTGTTATGCTGATGGGCGGGATGTAAATTGCCAACAGACACTCGGGAGAAGTGTATGGTGTTTCCTGAAACATCTAAAAAACAAAGCAACAGAGCCTAGGGCACTTCCACTTATGGTCCTATAGCTTAGGGAAATTAAAATCAAAAAGACACAGCCACCCCAAAGTTTGGGACGCCTCTGTTTACAAGAACCTCGTTTACCGTACAAGTTCAACATCGCAGAAAGTGAAAAATGGATAAAGAAGTTGTGGTATTTACTTACAAAGCAATATCACTCAGCAATGAAATCTATGTCATCAGGCCCTTAGCAGCACAATGAGTGGATTCAGGTATGATGATTCTAACTGAAATAAGTCACACAGAAAAAGAAACATCATAAGATATCAGTAATACACGGAATGTAAACTTGGCTACACAGGAACTGAATTACAGAACAGAACAGGGTCTCAAATTTAGAAAACCAACTTATGCTTGCTTAAGGGGAAAGGTGAGTTGGGGTGCTGCATAAAACCAGAGATTGAAATGAGCACAGATAAAGTTCCTTAAGCCAAATATGGAATAGACAAGAGCTACTCCTTGCTCAACGAAATGGACTCAACACCGCATATTAAATGCCTAAGAATGTACCTGACTAGTAAGTATCTTAAAACCTATGGATTGCTATGTCTCCGAAAGAGAATCAAGCATGTGTACAGGGGCATAAACGCAGCAGTGATAGGATTGGAGAGGTTCGGTGAGCAAATGAAGACCCTTTGAAGTCATATTGCATGGTACCCATTCCACGGGTTTCAACTACCCAGGTTTAAGGTATTCTTCCTTCAGCTAAAACATGCATGTGGAACCTAGAGTATGATCAACCATGTGATCGGGAGACGTGTTCAAATATGTCTCAGTTTTCGTACCCTGGTACTCGGGTGCAACATTCCAGACGCTTTACTAACACCCTCCCGACTTGGAGAGTCAGTCCCTTTAACCTCCTGTTTGGCCCAGTTTGCAATTTCTGCGGAAGATGAACAGGAATAGCGAGAACCAATGAGAGACTAGCTGGAGGTGTCTGGACGGGCAAATTTAACTCTCATTTCCCACCAGGAAGAGGAATTAACCAAAGGCTCAGCGTGCCGTGCCGGAACCAGATTAGGGCCTGAAGCCATCCTGCGGTGTTGCGGCCAGCTCAAAAGAAAGCGAGTTGAAGAAAGGAGCTCAGGGGCACTGTAATTCACAAACCTGCAGAGTTATAAATGACAGCTATCGTCCAAAAATATACTGAAGTAAGGCTGCCAAGAGGACTTGAAAGCGGGGCAGAATTGCAGGAAACCGATTTCAGGAGGCAGACTGGAATTGCATTGAAAGCATAGGAAAAGAGGCAGAACGTCCACAATGATGCACTTGGCCAAAAAGGGCGTATGCGTTTTTTCCTGAATATATTCAGGAAAAAACGCATACGCCCTTTTTGGCCAACCAAGCAAGCTTGCAAAGGAAATCTGCACTACAATGAAGTCTCACTTCCCCCCGGTCAAAAGGGCCATCTGAAAAAAGTGTAAAATCCAGAAAGGCAGGACAGGCCATGGAGAACTGGGAGCCTTGTTATGCTGATGGGCGGGATGTAAATTGCCAACAGACACTCGGGAGAAGTGTATGGTGTTTCCTGAAACATCTAAAAAACAAAGCAACAGAGCCTAGGGCACTTCCACTTATGGTCCTATAGCTTAGGGAAATTAAAATCAAAAAGACACAGCCACCCCAAAGTTTGGGACGCCTCTGTTTACAAGAACCTCGTTTACCGTACAAGTTCAACATCGCAGAAAGTGAAAAATGGATAAAGAAGTTGTGGTATTTACTTACAAAGCAATATCACTCAGCAATGAAATCTATGTCATCAGGCCCTTAGCAGCACAATGAGTGGATTCAGGTATGATGATTCTAACTGAAATAAGTCACACAGAAAAAGAAACATCATAAGATATCAGTAATACACGGAATGTAAACTTGGCTACACAGGAACTGAATTACAGAACAGAACAGGGTCTCAAATTTAGAAAACCAACTTATGCTTGCTTAAGGGGAAAGGTGAGTTGGGGTGCTGCATAAAACCAGAGATTGAAATGAGCACAGATAAAGTTCCTTAAGCCAAATATGGAATAGACAAGAGCTACTCCTTGCTCAACGAAATGGACTCAACACCGCATATTAAATGCCTAAGAATGTACCTGACTAGTAAGTATCTTAAAACCTATGGATTGCTATGTCTCCGAAAGAGAATCAAGCATGTGTACAGGGGCATAAATGCAGCAGTGATAGGATTGGAGAGGTTCGGTGAGCAAATGAAGACCCTTTGAAGTCATATTGCATGGTACCCATTCCACGGGTTTCAACTACCCAGGTTTAAGGTATTCTTCCTTCAGCTAAAACATGCATGTGGAACCTAGAGTATGATCAACCATGTGATCGGGAGACGTGTTCAAATATGTCTCAGTTTTCGTACCCTGGTACTCGGGTGCAACATTCCAGACGCTTTACTAACACCCTCCCGACTTGGAGAGTCAGTCCCTTTAACCTCCTGTTTGGCCCAGTTTGCAATTTCTGCGGAAGATGAACAGGAATAGCGAGAACCAATGAGAGACTAGCTGGAAGGTGTCTGGACGGGCAAATTTAACTCTCATTTCCCACCAGGAAGAGGAATTAACCAAAGGCTCAGCGTGCCGTGCCGGAACCAGATTAGGGCCTGAAGCCATCCTGCGGTGTTGCGGTCAGGTCACAAGAAAGCGAGTGGAAGAAAGGAGCTCAGGGGCACTGTAATTCACAAACCTGCAGAGTTATAAATGACAGCTATCGTCCAAAAATATACTGAAGTAAGGCTGCCAAGAGGACTTGAAAGCGGGGCAGAATTGCAGGAAACCGATTTCAGGAGGCAGACTGGAATTGCATTGAAAGCATAGGAAAAGAGGCAGAATGTCCACAATGATGCACTTGGCCAAAAAGGGCGTATGCGTTTTTTCCTGAATATATTCAGGAAAAAACGCATACGCCCTTTTTGGCCAACCAAGCAAGCTTGCAAAGGAAATCTGCACTACAATGAAGTCTCACTTCCCCCCGGTCAAAAGGGCCATCTGAAAAAAGTGTAAAATCCAGAAAGGCAGGACAGGCCATGGAGAACTGGGAGCCTTGTTATGCTGATGGGCGGGATGTAAATTGCCAACAGACACTCGGGAGAAGTGTATGGTGTTTCCTGAAACATCTAAAAAACAAAGCAACAGAGCCTAGGGCACTTCCACTTATGGTCCTATAGCTTAGGGAAATTAAAATCAAAAAGACACAGCCACCCCAAAGTTTGGGACGCCTCTGTTTACAAGAACCTCGTTTACCGTACAAGTTCAACATCGCAGAAAGTGAAAAATGGATAAAGAAGTTGTGGTATTTACTTACAAAGCAATATCACTCAGCAATGAAATCTATGTCATCAGGCCCTTAGCAGCACAATGAGTGGATTCAGGTATGATGATTCTAACTGAAATAAGTCACACAGAAAAAGAAACATCATAAGATATCAGTAATACACGGAATGTAAACTTGGCTACACAGGAACTGAATTACAGAACAGAACAGGGTCTCAAATTTAGAAAACCAACTTATGCTTGCTTAAGGGGAAAGGTGAGTTGGGGTGCTGCATAAAACCAGAGATTGAAATGAGCACAGATAAAGTTCCTTAAGCCAAATATGGAATAGACAAGAGCTACTCCTTGCTCAACGAAATGGACTCAACACCGCATATTAAATGCCTAAGAATGTACCTGACTAGTAAGTATCTTAAAACCTATGGATTGCTATGTCTCCGAAAGAGAATCAAGCATGTGTACAGGGGCATAAACGCAGCAGTGATAGGATTGGAGAGGTTCGGTGAGCAAATGAAGACCCTTTGAAGTCATATTGCATGGTACCCATTCCACGGGTTTCAACTACCCAGGTTTAAGGTATTCTTCCTTCAGCTAAAACATGCATGTGGAACCTAGAGTATGATCAACCATGTGATCGGGAGACGTGTTCAAATATGTCTCAGTTTTCGTACCCTGGTACTCGGGTGCAACATTCCAGACGCTTTACTAACACCCTCCCGACTTGGAGAGTCAGTCCCTTTAACCTCCTGTTTGGCCCAGTTTGCAATTTCTGCGGAAGATGAACAGGAATAGCGAGAACCAATGAGAGACTAGCTGGAAGGTGTCTGGACGGGCAAATTTAACTCTCATTTCCCACCAGGAAGAGGAATTAACCAAAGGCTCAGCGTGCCGTGCCGGAACCAGATTAGGGCCTGAAGCCATCCTGCGGTGTTGCGGCCAGCTCACCATAAAGCGAGTGGAAGAAAGGAGCTCAGGGGCACTGTAATTCACAAACCTGCAGAGTTATAAATGACAGCTATCGTCCAAAAATATACTGAAGTAAGGCTGCCAAGAGGACTTGAAAGCGGGGCAGAATTGCAGGAAACCGATTTCAGGAGGCAGACTGGAATTGCATTGAAAGCATAGGAAAAGAGGCAGAACGTCCACAATGATGCACTTGGCCAAAAAGGGCGTATGCGTTTTTTCCTGAATATATTCAGGAAAAAACGCATACGCCCTTTTTGGCCAACCAAGCAAGCTTGCAAAGGAAATCTGCACTACAATGAAGTCTCACTTCCCCCCGGTCAAAAGGGCCATCTGAAAAAAGTGTAAAATCCAGAAAGGCAGGACAGGCCATGGAGAACTGGGAGCCTTGTTATGCTGATGGGCGGGATGTAAATTGCCAACAGACACTCGGGAGAAGTGTATGGTGTTTCCTGAAACATCTAAAAAACAAAGCAACAGAGCCTAGGGCACTTCCACTTATGGTCCTATAGCTTAGGGAAATTAAAATCAAAAAGACACAGCCACCCCAAAGTTTGGGACGCCTCTGTTTACAAGAACCTCGTTTACCGTACAAGTTCAACATCGCAGAAAGTGAAAAATGGATAAAGAAGTTGTGGTATTTACTTACAAAGCAATATCACTCAGCAATGAAATCTATGTCATCAGGCCCTTAGCAGCACAATGAGTGGATTCAGGTATGATGATTCTAACTGAAATAAGTCACACAGAAAAAGAAACATCATAAGATATCAGTAATACACGGAATGTAAACTTGGCTACACAGGAACTGAATTACAGAACAGAACAGGGTCTCAAATTTAGAAAACCAACTTATGCTTGCTTAAGGGGAAAGGTGAGTTGGGGTGCTACATAAAACCAGAGATTGAAATGAGCACAGATAAAGTTCCTTAAGCCAAATATGGAATAGACAAGAGCTACTCCTTGCTCAACGAAATGGACTCAACACCGCATATTAAATGCCTAAGAATGTACCTGACTAGTAAGTATCTTAAAACCTATGGATTGCTATGTCTCCGAAAGAGAATCAAGCATGTGTACAGGGGCATAAACGCAGCAGTGATAGGATTGGAGAGGTTCGGTGAGCAAATGAAGACCCTTTGAAGTCATATTGCATGGTACCCATTCCACGGGTTTCAACTACCCAGGTTTAAGGTATTCTTCCTTCAGCTAAAACATGCATGTGGAACCTAGAGTATGATCAACCATGTGATCGGGAGACATGTTCAAATATGTCTCAGTTTTCGTACCCTGGTACTCGGGTGCAACATTCCAGACGCTTTACTAACACCCTCCCGACTTGGAGAGTCAGTCCCTTTAACCTCCTGTTTGGCCCAGTTTGCAATTTCTGCGGAAGATGAACAGGAATAGCGAGAACCAATGAGAGACTAGCTGGAGGTGTCTGGACGGGCAAATTTAACTCTCATTTCCCACCAGGAAGAGGAATTAACCAAAGGCTCAGCGTGCCGTGCCGGAAGCAGATTAGGGCCTGAAGCCATCCTGCGGTGTTGCGGCCAGCTCAAAAGAAAGCGAGTTGAAGAAAGGAGCTCAGGGGCACTGTAATTCACAAACCTGCAGAGTTATAAATGACAGCTATCGTCCAAAAATATACTGAAGTAAGGCTGCCAAGAGGACTTGAAAGCGGGGCAGAATTGCAGGAAACCGATTTCAGGAGGCAGACTGGAATTGCATTGAAAGCATAGGAAAAGAGGCAGAACGTCCACAATGATGCACTTGGCCAAAAAGGGCGTATGCGTTTTTTCCTGAATATATTCAGGAAAAAACGCATACGCCCTTTTTGGCCAACCAAGCAAGCTTGCAAAGGAAATCTGCACTACAATGAAGTCTCACTTCCCCCCGGTCAAAAGGGCCATCTGAAAAAAGTGTAAAATCCAGAAAGGCAGGACAGGCCATGGAGAACTGGGAGCCTTGTTATGCTGATGGGCGGGATGTAAATTGCCAACAGACACTCGGGAGAAGTGTATGGTGTTTCCTGAAACATCTAAAAAACAAAGCAACAGAGCCTAGGGCACTTCCACTTATGGTCCTATAGCTTAGGGAAATTAAAATCAAAAAGACACAGCCACCCCAAAGTTTGGGACGCCTCTGTTTACAAGAACCTCGTTTACCGTACAAGTTCAACATCGCAGAAAGTGAAAAATGGATAAAGAAGTTGTGGTATTTACTTACAAAGCAATATCACTCAGCAATGAAATCTATGTCATCAGGCCCTTAGCAGCACAATGAGTGGATTCAGGTATGATGATTCTAACTGAAATAAGTCACACAGAAAAAGAAACATCATAAGATATCAGTAATACACGGAATGTAAACTTGGCTACACAGGAACTGAATTACAGAACAGAACAGGGTCTCAAATTTAGAAAACCAACTTATGCTTGCTTAAGGGGAAAGGTGAGTTGGGGTGCTGCATAAAACCAGAGATTGAAATGAGCACAGATAAAGTTCCTTAAGCCAAATATGGAATAGACAAGAGCTACTCCTTGCTCAACGAAATGGACTCAACACCGCATATTAAATGCCTAAGAATGTACCTGACTAGTAAGTATCTTAAAACCTATGGATTGCTATGTCTCCGAAAGAGAATCAAGCATGTGTACAGGGGCATAAACGCAGCAGTGATAGGATTGGAGAAGTTCGGTGAGCAAATGAAGACCCTTTGAAGTCATATTGCATGGTACCCATTCCACGGGTTTCAACTACCCAGGTTTAAGGTATTCTTCCTTCAGCTAAAACATGCATGTGGAACCTAGAGTATGATCAACCATGTGATCGGGAGACGTGTTCAAATATGTCTCAGTTTTCGTACCCTGGTACTCGGGTGCAACATTCCAGACGCTTTACTAACACCCTCCCGACTTGGAGAGTCAGTCCCTTTAACCTCCTGTTTGGCCCAGTTTGCAATTTCTGCGGAAGATGAACAGGAATAGCGAGAACCAATGAGAGACTAGCTGGAAGGTGTCTGGACGGGCAAATTTAACTCTCATTTCCCACCAGGAAGAGGAATTAACCAAAGGCTCAGCGTGCCGTGCCGGAACCAGATTAGGGCCTGAAGCCATCCTGCGGTGTTGCGGCCAGCTCAAAAGAAAGCGAGTGGAAGAAAGGAGCTCAGGGGCACTGTAATTCACAAACCTGCAGAGTTATAAATGACAGCTATCGTCCAAAAATATACTGAAGTAAGGCTGCCAAGAGGACTTGAAAGCGGGGCAGAATTGCAGGAAACCGATTTCAGGAGGCAGACTGGAATTGCATTGAAAGCATAGGAAAAGAGGCAGAACGTCCACAATGATGCACTTGGCCAAAAAGGGCGTATGCGTTTTTTCCTGAATATATTCAGGAAAAAACGCATACGCCCTTTTTGGCCAACCAAGCAAGCTTGCAAAGGAAATCTGCACTACAATGAAGTCTCACTTCCCCCCGGTCAAAAGGGCCATCTGAAAAAAGTGTAAAATCCAGAAAGGCAGGACAGGCCATGGAGAACTGGGAGCCTTGTTATGCTGATGGGCGGGATGTAAATTGCCAACAGACACTCGGGAGAAGTGTATGGTGTTTCCTGAAACATCTAAAAAACAAAGCAACAGAGCCTAGGGCACTTCCACTTATGGTCCTATAGCTTAGGGAAATTAAAATCAAAAAGACACAGCCACCCAAAAGTTTGGGACGCCTCTGTTTACAAGAACCTCGTTTACCGTACAAGTTCAACATCGCAGAAAGTGAAAAATGGATAAAGAAGTTGTGGTATTTACTTACAAAGCAATATCACTCAGCAATGAAATCTATGTCATCAGGCCCTTAGCAGCACAATGAGTGGATTCAGGTATGATGATTCTAACTGAAATAAGTCACACAGAAAAAGAAACATCATAAGATATCAGTAATACAGGGAATGTAAACTTGGCTACACAGGAACTGAATTACAGAACAGAACAGGGTCTCAAATTTAGAAAACCAACTTATGCTTGCTTAAGGGGAAAGGTGAGTTGGGGTGCTGCATAAAACCAGAGATTGAAATGAGCACAGATAAAGTTCCTTAAGCCAAATATGGAATAGACAAGAGCTACTCCTTGCTCAACGAAATGGACTCAACACCGCATATTAAATGCCTAAGAATGTACCTGACTAGTAAGTATCTTAAAACCTATGGATTGCTATGTCTCCGAAAGAGAATCAAGCATGTGTACAGGGGCATAAACGCAGCAGTGATAGGATTGGAGAGGTTCGGTGAGCAAATGAAGACCCTTTGAAGTCATATTGCATGGTACCCATTCCACGGGTTTCAACTACCCAGGTTTAAGGTATTCTTCCTTCAGCTAAAACATGCATGTGGAACCTAGAGTATGATCAACCATGTGATCGGGAGACGTGTTCAAATATGTCTCAGTTTTCGTACCCTGGTACTCGGGTGCAACATTCCAGACGCTTTACTAACACCCTCCCGACTTGGAGAGTCAGTCCCTTTAACCTCCTGTTTGGCCCAGTTTGCAATTTCTGCGGAAGATGAACAGGAATAGCGAGAACCAATGAGAGACTAGCTGGAAGGTGTCTGGACGGGCAAATTTAACTCTCATTTCCCACCAGGAAGAGGAATTAACCAAAGGCTCAGCGTGCCGTGCCGGAACCAGATTAGGGCCTGAAGCCATCCTGCGGTGTTGCGGCCAGCTCACCATAAAGCGAGTGGAAGAAAGGAGCTCAGGGGCACTGTAATTCACAAACCTGCAGAGTTATAAATGACAGCTATCGTCCAAAAATATACTGAAGTAAGGCTGCCAAGAGGACTTGAAAGCGGGGCAGAATTGCAGGAAACCGATTTCAGGAGGCAGACTGGAATTGCATTGAAAGCATAGGAAAAGAGGCAGAACGTCCACAATGATGCACTTGGCCAAAAAGGGCGTATGCGTTTTTTCCTGAATATATTCAGGAAAAAACGCATACGCCCTTTTTGGCCAACCAAGCAAGCTTGCAAAGGAAATCTGCACTACAATGAAGTCTCACTTCCCCCCGGTCAAAAGGGCCATCTGAAAAAAGTGTAAAATCCAGAAAGGCAGGACAGGCCATGGAGAACTGGGAGCCTTGTTATGCTGATGGGCGGGATGTAAATTGCCAACAGACACTCGGGAGAAGTGTATGGTGTTTCCTGAAACATCTAAAAAACAAAGCAACAGAGCCTAGGGCACTTCCACTTATGGTCCTATAGCTTAGGGAAATTAAAATCAAAAAGACACAGCCACCCCAAAGTTTGGGACGCCTCTGTTTACAAGAACCTCGTTTACCGTACAAGTTCAACATCGCAGAAAGTGAAAAATGGATAAAGAAGTTGTGGTATTTACTTACAAAGCAATATCACTCAGCAATGAAATCTATGTCATCAGGCCCTTAGCAGCACAATGAGTGGATTCAGGTATGATGATTCTAACTGAAATAAGTCACACAGAAAAAGAAACATCATAAGATATCAGTAATACACGGAATGTAAACTTGGCTACACAGGAACTGAATTACAGAACAGAACAGGGTCTCAAATTTAGAAAACCAACTTATGCTTGCTTAAGGGGAAAGGTGAGTTGGGGTGCTACATAAACCCAGAGATTGAAATGAGCACAGATAAAGTTCCTTAAGCCAAATATGGAATAGACAAGAGCTACTCCTTGCTCAACGAAATGGACTCAACACCGCATATTAAATGCCTAAGAATGTACCTGACTAGTAAGTATCTTAAAACCTATGGATTGCTATGTCTCCGAAAGAGAATCAAGCATGTGTACAGGGGCATAAACGCAGCAGTGATAGGATTGGAGAGGTTCGGTGAGCAAATGAAGACCCTTTGAAGTCATATTGCATGGTACCCATTCCACGGGTTTCAACTACCCAGGTTTAAGGTATTCTTCCTTCAGCTAAAACATGCATGTGGAACCTAGAGTATGATCAACCATGTGATCGGGAGACATGTTCAAATATGTCTCAGTTTTCGAACCCTGGTACTCGGGTGCAACATTCCAGACGCTTTACTAACACCCTCCCGACTTGGAGAGTCAGTCCCTTTAACCTCCTGTTTGGCCCAGTTTGCAATTTCTGCGGAAGATGAACAGGAATAGCGAGAACCAATGAGAGACTAGCTGGAGGTGTCTGGACGGGCAAATTTAACTCTCATTTCCCACCAGGAAGAGGAATTAACCAAAGGCTCAGCGTGCCGTGCCGGAAGCAGATTAGGGCCTGAAGCCATCCTGCGGTGTTGCGGCCAGCTCAAAAGAAAGCGAGTTGAAGAAAGGAGCTCAGGGGCACTGTAATTCACAAACCTGCAGAGTTATAAATGACAGCTATCGTCCAAAAATATACTGAAGTAAGGCTGCCAAGAGGACTTGAAAGCGGGGCAGAATTGCAGGAAACCGATTTCAGGAGGCAGACTGGAATTGCATTGAAAGCATAGGAAAAGAGGCAGAACGTCCACAATGATGCACTTGGCCAAAAAGGGCGTATGCGTTTTTTCCTGAATATATTCAGGAAAAAACGCATACGCCCTTTTTGGCCAACCAAGCAAGCTTGCAAAGGAAATCTGCACTACAATGAAGTCTCACTTCCCCCCGGTCAAAAGGGCCATCTGAAAAAAGTGTAAAATCCAGAAAGGCAGGACAGGCCATGGAGAACTGGGAGCCTTGTTATGCTGATGGGCGGGATGTAAATTGCCAACAGACACTCGGGAGAAGTGTATGGTGTTTCCTGAAACATCTAAAAAACAAAGCAACAGAGCCTAGGGCACTTCCACTTATGGTCCTATAGCTTAGGGAAATTAAAATCAAAAAGACACAGCCACCCCAAAGTTTGGGACGCCTCTGTTTACAAGAACCTCGTTTACCGTACAAGTTCAACATCGCAGAAAGTGAAAAATGGATAAAGAAGTTGTGGTATTTACTTACAAAGCAATATCACTCAGCAATGAAATCTATGTCATCAGGCCCTTAGCAGCACAATGAGTGGATTCAGGTATGATGATTCTAACTGAAATAAGTCACACAGAAAAAGAAACATCATAAGATATCAGTAATACACGGAATGTAAACTTGGCTACACAGGAACTGAATTACAGAACAGAACAGGGTCTCAAATTTAGAAAACCAACTTATGCTTGCTTAAGGGGAAAGGTGAGTTGGGGTGCTGCATAAAACCAGAGATTGAAATGAGCACAGATAAAGTTCCTTAAGCCAAATATGGAATAGACAAGAGCTACTCCTTGCTCAACGAAATGGACTCAACACCGCATATTAAACGCCTAAGAATGTACCTGACTAGTAAGTATCTTAAAACCTATGGATTGCTATGTCTCCGAAAGAGAATCAAGCATGTGTACAGGGGCATAAACGCAGCAGTGATAGGATTGGAGAGGTTCGGTGAGCAAATGAAGACCCTTTGAAGTCATATTGCATGGTACCCATTCCACGGGTTTCAACTACCCAGGTTTAAGGTATTCTTCCTTCAGCTAAAACATGCATGTGGAACCTAGAGTATGATCAACCATGTGATCGGGAGACGTGTTCAAATATGTCTCAGTTTTCGTACCCTGGTACTCGGGTGCAACATTCCAGACGCTTTACTAACACCCTCCCGACTTGGAGAGTCAGTCCCTTTAACCTCCTGTTTGGCCCAGTTTGCAATTTCTGCGGAAGATGAACAGGAATAGCGAGAACCAATGAGAGACTAGCTGGAAGGTGTCTGGACGGGCAAATTTAACTCTCATTTCCCACCAGGAAGAGGAATTAACCAAAGGCTCAGCGTGCCGTGCCGGAACCAGATTAGGGCCTGAAGCCATCCTGCGGTGTTGCGGCCAGCTCAAAAGAAAGCGAGTGGAAGAAAGGAGCTCAGGGGCACTGTAATTCACAAACCTGCAGAGTTATAAATGACAGCTATCGTCCAAAAATATACTGAAGTAAGGCTGCCAAGAGGACTTGAAAGCGGGGCAGAATTGCAGGAAACCGATTTCAGGAGGCAGACTGGAATTGCATTGAAAGCATAGGAAAAGAGGCAGAACGTCCACAATGATGCACTTGGCCAAAAAGGGCGTATGCGTTTTTTCCTGAATATATTCAGGAAAAAACGCATACGCCCTTTTTGGCCAACCAAGCAAGCTTGCAAAGGAAATCTGCACTACAATGAAGTCTCACTTCCCCCCGGTCAAAAGGGCCATCTGAAAAAAGTGTAAAATCCAGAAAGGCAGGACAGGCCATGGAGAACTGGGAGCCTTGTTATGCTGATGGGCGGGATGTAAATTGCCAACAGACACTCGGGAGAAGTGTATGGTGTTTCCTGAAACATCTAAAAAACAAAGCAACAGAGCCTAGGGCACTTCCACTTATGGTCCTATAGCTTAGGGAAATTAAAATCAAAAAGACACAGCCACCCCAAAGTTTGGGACGCCTCTGTTTACAAGAACCTCGTTTACCATACAAGTTCAACATCGCAGAAAGTGAAAAATGGATAAAGAAGTTGTGGTATTTACTTACAAAGCAATATCACTCAGCAATGAAATCTATGTCATCAGGCCCTTAGCAGCACAATGAGTGGATTCAGGTATGATGATTCTAACTGAAATAAGTCACACAGAAAAAGAAACATCATAAGATATCAGTAATACACGGAATGTAAACTTGGCTACACAGGAACTGAATTACAGAACAGAACAGGGTCTCAAATTTAGAAAACCAACTTATGCTTGCTTAAGGGGAAAGGTGAGTTGGGGTGCTGCATAAAACCAGAGATTGAAATGAGCACAGATAAAGTTCCTTAAGCCAAATATGGAATAGACAAGAGCTACTCCTTGCTCAACGAAATGGACTCAACACCGCATATTAAACGCCTAAGAATGTACCTGACTAGTAAGTATCTTAAAACCTATGGATTGCTATGTCTCCGAAAGAGAATCAAGCATGTGTACAGGGGCATAAACGCAGCAGTGATAGGATTGGAGAGGTTCGGTGAGCAAATGAAGACCCTTTGAAGTCATATTGCATGGTACCCATTCCACGGGTTTCAACTACCCAGGTTTAAGGTATTCTTCCTTCAGCTAAAACATGCATGTGGAACCTAGAGTATGATCAACCATGTGATCGGGAGACGTGTTCAAATATGTCTCAGTTTTCGTACCCTGGTACTCGGGTGCAACATTCCAGACGGTTTACTAACACCCTCCCGACTTGGAGAGTCAGTCCCTTTAACCTCCTGTTTGGCCCAGTTTGCAATTTCTGCGGAAGATGAACAGGAATAGCGAGAACCAATGAGAGACTAGCTGGAAGGTGTCTGGACGGGCAAATTTAACTCTCATTTCCCACCAGGAAGAGGAATTAACCAAAGGCTCAGCGTGCCGTGCCGGAACCAGATTAGGGCCTGAAGCCATCCTGCGGTGTTGCGGCCAGCTCAAAAGAAAGCGAGTGGAAGAAAGGAGCTCAGGGGCACTGTAATTCACAAACCTGCAGAGTTATAAATGACAGCTATCGTCCAAAAATATACTGAAGTAAGGCTGCCAAGAGGACTTGAAAGCGGGGCAGAATTGCAGGAAACCGATTTCAGGAGGCAGACTGGAATTGCATTGAAAGCATAGGAAAAGAGGCAGAACGTCCACAATGATGCACTTGGCCAAAAAGGGCGTATGCGTTTTTTCCTGAATATATTCAGGAAAAAACGCATACGCCCTTTTTGGCCAACCAAGCAAGCTTGCAAAGGAAATCTGCACTACAATGAAGTCTCACTTCCCCCCGGTCAAAAGGGCCATCTGAAAAAAGTGTAAAATCCAGAAAGGCAGGACAGGCCATGGAGAACTGGGAGCCTTGTTATGCTGATGGGCGGGATGTAAATTGCCAACAGACACTCGGGAGAAGTGTATGGTGTTTCCTGAAACATCTAAAAAACAAAGCAACAGAGCCTAGGGCACTTCCACTTATGGTCCTATAGCTTAGGGAAATTAAAATCAAAAAGACACAGCCACCCAAAAGTTTGGGACGCCTCTGTTTACAAGAACCTCGTTTACCGTACAAGTTCAACATCGCAGAAAGTGAAAAATGGATAAAGAAGTTGTGGTATTTACTTACAAAGCAATATCACTCAGCAATGAAATCTATGTCATCAGGCCCTTAGCAGCACAATGAGTGGATTCAGGTATGATGATTCTAACTGAAATAAGTCACACAGAAAAAGAAACATCATAAGATATCAGTAATACAGGGAATGTAAACTTGGCTACACAGGAACTGAATTACAGAACAGAACAGGGTCTCAAATTTAGAAAACCAACTTATGCTTGCTTAAGGGTAAAGGTGAGTTGGGGTGCTGCATAAAACCAGAGATTGAAATGAGCACAGATAAAGTTCCTTAAGCCAAATATGGAATAGACAAGAGCTACTCCTTGCTCAACGAAATGGACTCAACACCGCATATTAAATGCCTAAGAATGTACCTGACTAGTAAGTATCTTAAAACCTATGGATTGCTATGTCTCCGAAAGAGAATCAAGCATGTGTACAGGGGCATAAACGCAGCAGTGATAGGATTGGAGAGGTTCGGTGAGCAAATGAAGACCCTTTGAAGTCATATTGCATGGTACCCATTCCACGGGTTTCAACTACCCAGGTTTAAGGTATTCTTCCTTCAGCTAAAACATGCATGTGGAACCTAGAGTATGATCAACCATGTGATCGGGAGACGTGTTCAAATATGTCTCAGTTTTCGTACCCTGGTACTCGGGTGCAACATTCCAGACGCTTTACTAACACCCTCCCGACTTGGAGAGTCAGTCCCTTTAACCTCCTGTTTGGCCCAGTTTGCAATTTCTGCGGAAGATGAACAGGAATAGCGAGAACCAATGAGAGACTAGCTGGAGGTGTCTGGACGGGCAAATTTAACTCTCATTTCCCACCAGGAAGAGGAATTAACCAAAGGCTCAGCGTGCCGTGCCGGAACCAGATTAGGGCCTGAAGCCATCCTGCGGTGTTGCGGCCAGCTCAAAAGAAAGCGAGTTGAAGAAAGGAGCTCAGGGGCACTGTAATTCACAAACCTGCAGAGTTATAAATGACAGCTATCGTCCAAAAATATACTGAAGTAAGGCTGCCAAGAGGACTTGAAAGCGGGGCAGAATTGCAGGAAACCGATTTCAGGAGGCAGACTGGAATTGCATTGAAAGCATAGGAAAAGAGGCAGAACGTCCACAATGATGCACTTGGCCAAAAAGGGCGTATGCGTTTTTTCCTGAATATATTCAGGAAAAAACGCATACGCCCTTTTTGGCCAACCAAGCAAGCTTGCAAAGGAAATCTGCACTACAATGAAGTCTCACTTCCCCCCGGTCAAAAGGGCCATCTGAAAAAAGTGTAAAATCCAGAAAGGCAGGACAGGCCATGGAGAACTGGGAGCCTTGTTATGCTGATGGGCGGGATGTAAATTGCCAACAGACACTCGGGAGAAGTGTATGGTGTTTCCTGAAACATCTAAAAAACAAAGCAACAGAGCCTAGGGCACTTCCACTTATGGTCCTATAGCTTAGGGAAATTAAAATCTAAAAGACACAGCCACCCCAAAGTTTGGGACGCCTCTGTTTACAAGAACCTCGTTTACCGTACAAGTTCAACATCGCAGAAAGTGAAAAATGGATAAAGAAGTTGTGGTATTTACTTACAAAGCAATATCACTCAGCAATGAAATCTATGTCATCAGGCCCTTAGCAGCACAATGAGTGGATTCAGGTATGATGATTCTAACTGAAATAAGTCACACAGAAAAAGAAACATCATAAGATATCAGTAATACACGGAATGTAAACTTGGCTACACAGGAACTGAATTACAGAACAGAACAGGGTCTCAAATTTAGAAAACCAACTTATGCTTGCTTAAGGGGAAAGGTGAGTTGGGGTGCTACATAAAACCAGAGATTGAAATGAGCACAGATAAAGTTCCTTAAGCCAAATATGGAATAGACAAGAGCTACTCCTTGCTCAACGAAATGGACTCAACACCGCATATTAAATGCCTAAGAATGTACCTGACTAGTAAGTATCTTAAAACCTATGGATTGCTATGTCTCCGAAAGAGAATCAAGCATGTGTACAGGGGCATAAACGCAGCAGTGATAGGATTGGAGAGGTTCGGTGAGCAAATGAAGACCCTTTGAAGTCATATTGCATGGTACCCATTCCACGGGTTTCAACTACCCAGGTTTAAGGTATTCTTCCTTCAGCTAAAACATGCATGTGGAACCTAGAGTATGATCAACCATGTGATCGGGAGACGTGTTCAAATATGTCTCAGTTTTCGTACCCTGGTACTCGGGTGGAACATTCCAGACGCTTTACTAACACCCTCCCGACTTGGAGAGTCAGTCCCTTTAACCTCCTGTTTGGCCCAGTTTGCAATTTCTGCGGAAGATGAACAGGAATAGCGAGAACCAATGAGAGACTAGCTGGAGGTGTCTGGACGGGCAAATTTAACTCTCATTTCCCACCAGGAAGAGGAATTAACCAAAGGCTCAGCGTGCCGTGCCGGAACCAGATTAGGGCCTGAAGCCATCCTGCGGTGTTGCGGCCAGGTCAAAAGAAAGCGAGTTGAAGAAAGGAGCTCAGGGGCACTGTAATTCACAAACCTGCAGAGTTATAAATGACAGCTATCGTCCAAAAATATACTGAAGTAAGGCTGCCAAGAGGACTTGAAAGCGGGGCAGAATTGCAGGAAACCGATTTCAGGAGGTAGACTGGAATTGCATTGAAAGCATAGGAAAAGAGGCAGAACGTCCACAATGATGCACTTGGCCAAAAAGGGCGTATGCGTTTTTTCCTGAATATATTCAGGAAAAAACGCATACGCCCTTTTTGGCCAACCAAGCAAGCTTGCAAAGGAAATCTGCACTACAATGAAGTCTCACTTCCCCCCGGTCAAAAGGGCCATCTGAAAAAAGTGTAAAATCCAGAAAGGCAGGACAGGCCATGGAGAACTGGGAGCCTTGTTATGCTGATGGGCGGGATGTAAATTGCCAACAGACACTCGGGAGAAGTGTATGGTGTTTCCTGAAACATCTAAAAAACAAAGCAACAGAGCCTAGGGCACTTCCACTTATGGTCCTATAGCTTAGGGAAATTAAAATCAAAAAGACACAGCCACCCCAAAGTTTGGGACGCCTCTGTTTACAAGAACCTCGTTTACCGTACAAGTTCAACATCGCAGAAAGTGAAAAATGGATAAAGAAGTTGTGGTATTTACTTACAAAGCAATATCACTCAGCAATGAAATCTATGTCATCAGGCCCTTAGCAGCACAATGAGTGGATTCAGGTATGATGATTCTAACTGAAATAAGTCACACAGAAAAAGAAACATCATAAGATATCAGTAATACACGGAATATAAACTTGGCTACACAGGAACTGAATTACAGAACAGAACAGGGTCTCAAATTTAGAAAACCAACTTATGCTTGCTTAAGGGGAAAGGTGAGTTGGGGTGCTGCATAAAACCAGAGATTGAAATGAGCACAGATAAAGTTCCTTAAGCCAAATATGGAATAGACAAGAGCTACTCCTTGCTCAACGAAATGGACTCAACACCGCATATTAAATGCCTAAGAATGTACCTGACTAGTAAGTATCTTAAAACCTATGGATTGCTATGTCTCCGAAAGAGAATCAAGCATGTGTACAGGGGCATAAACGCAGCAGTGATAGGATTGGAGAGGTTCGGTGAGCAAATGAAGACCCTTTGAAGTCATATTGCATGGTACCCATTCCACGGGTTTCAACTACCCAGGTTTAAGGTATTCTTCCTTCAGCTAAAACATGCATGTGGAACCTAGAGTATGATCAACCATGTGATCGGGAGACGTGTTCAAATATGTCTCAGTTTTCGTACCCTGGTACTCGGGTGCAACATTCCAGACGCTTTACTAACACCCTCCCGACTTGGAGAGTCAGTTCCTTTAACCTCCTGTTTGGCCCAGTTTGCAATTTCTGCGGAAGATGAACAGGAATAGCGAGAACCAATGAGAGACTAGCTGGAAGGTGTCTGGACGGGCAAATTTAACTCTCATTTCCCACCAGGAAGAGGAATTAACCAAAGGCTCAGCGTGCCGTGCCGGAACCAGATTAGGGCCTGAAGCCATCCTGCGGTGTTGCGGCCAGCTCAAAAGAAAGCGAGTTGAAGAAAGGAGCTCAGGGGCACTGTAATTCACAAACCTGCAGAGTTATAAATGACAGCTATCGTCCAAAAATATACTGAAGTAAGGCTGCCAAGAGGACTTGAAAGCGGGGCAGAATTGCAGGAAACCGATTTCAGGAGGCAGACTGGAATTGCATTGAAAGCATAGGAAAAGAGGCAGAACGTCCACAATGATGCACTTGGCCAAAAAGGGCGTATGCGTTTTTTCCTGAATATATTCAGGAAAAAACGCATACGCCCTTTTTGGCCAACCAAGCAAGCTTGCAAAGGAAATCTGCACTACAATGAAGTCTCACTTCCCCCCGGTCAAAAGGGCCATCTGAAAAAAGTGTAAAATCCAGAAAGGCAGGACAGGCCATGGAGAACTGGGAGCCTTGTTATGCTGATGGGCGGGATGTAAATTGCCAACAGACACTCGGGAGAAGTGTATGGTGTTTCCTGAAACATCTAAAAAACAAAGCAACAGAGCCTAGGGCACTTCCACTTATGGTCCTATAGCTTAGGGAAATTAAAATCAAAAAGACACAGCCACCCCAAAGTTTGGGACGCCTCTGTTTACAAGAACCTCGTTTACCGTACAAGTTCAACATCGCAGAAAGTGAAAAATGGATAAAGAAGTTGTGGTATTTACTTACAAAGCAATATCACTCAGCAATGAAATCTATGTCATCAGGCCCTTAGCAGCACAATGAGTGGATTCAGGTATGATGATTCTAACTGAAATAAGTCACACAGAAAAAGAAACATCATAAGATATCAGTAATACACGGAATGTAAACTTGGCTACACAGGAACTGAATTACAGAACAGAACAGGGTCTCAAATTTAGAAAACCAACTTATGCTTGCTTAAGGGGAAAGGTGAGTTGGGGTGCTGCATAAAACCAGAGATTGAAATGAGCACAGATAAAGTTCCTTAAGCCAAATATGGAATAGACAAGAGCTACTCCTTGCTCAACGAAATGGACTCAACACCGCATATTAAACGCCTAAGAATGTACCTGACTAGTAAGTATCTTAAAACCTATGGATTGCTATGTCTCCGAAAGAGAATCAAGCATGTGTACAGGGGCATAAACGCAGCAGTGATAGGATTGGAGAGGTTCGGTGAGCAAATGAAGACCCTTTGAAGTCATATTGCATGGTACCCATTCCACGGGTTTCAACTACCCAGGTTTAAGGTATTCTTCCTTCAGCTAAAACATGCATGTGGAACCTAGAGTATGATCAACCATGTGATCGGGAGACGTGTTCAAATATGTCTCAGTTTTCGTACCCTGGTACTCGGGTGCAACATTCCAGACGCTTTACTAACACCCTCCCGACTTGGAGAGTCAGTCCCTTTAACCTCCTGTTTGGCCCAGTTTGCAATTTCTGCGGAAGATGAACAGGAATAGCGAGAACCAATGAGAGACTAGCTGGAAGGTGTCTGGACGGGCAAATTTAACTCTCATTTCCCACCAGGAAGAGGAATTAACCAAAGGCTCAGCGTGCCGTGCCGGAACCAGATTAGGGCCTGAAGCCATCCTGCGGTGTTGCGGCCAGCTCAAAAGAAAGCGAGTGGAAGAAAGGAGCTCAGGGGCACTGTAATTCACAAACCTGCAGAGTTATAAATGACAGCTATCGTCCAAAAATATACTGAAGTAAGGCTGCCAAGAGGACTTGAAAGCGGGGCAGAATTGCAGGAAACCGATTTCAGGAGGCAGACTGGAATTGCATTGAAAGCATAGGAAAAGAGGCAGAACGTCCACAATGATGCACTTGGCCAAAAAGGGCGTATGCGTTTTTTCCTGAATATATTCAGGAAAAAACGCATACGCCCTTTTTGGCCAACCAAGCAAGCTTGCAAAGGAAATCTGCACTACAATGAAGTCTCACTTCCCCCCGGTCAAAAGGGCCATCTGAAAAAAGTGTAAAATCCAGAAAGGCAGGACAGGCCATGGAGAACTGGGAGCCTTGTTATGCTGATGGGCGGGATGTAAATTGCCAACAGACACTCGGGAGAAGTGTATGGTGTTTCCTGAAACATCTAAAAAACAAAGCAACAGAGCCTAGGGCACTTCCACTTATGGTCCTATAGCTTAGGGAAATTAAAATCAAAAAGACACAGCCACCCAAAAGTTTGGGACGCCTCTGTTTACAAGAACCTCGTTTACCGTACAAGTTCAACATCGCAGAAAGTGAAAAATGGATAAAGAAGTTGTGGTATTTACTTACAAAGCAATATCACTCAGCAATGAAATCTATGTCATCAGGCCCTTAGCAGCACAATGAGTGGATTCAGGTATGATGATTCTAACTGAAATAAGTCACACAGAAAAAGAAACATCATAAGATATCAGTAATACACGGAATGTAAACTTGGCTACACAGGAACTGAATTACAGAACAGAACAGGGTCTCAAATTTAGAAAACCAACTTATGCTTGCTTAAGGGGAAAGGTGAGTTGGGGTGCTGCATAAAACCAGAGATTGAAATGAGCACAGATAAAGTTCCTTAAGCCAAATATGGAATAGACAAGAGCTACTCCTTGCTCAACGAAATGGACTCAACACCGCATATTAAACGCCTAAGAATGTACCTGACTAGTAAGTATCTTAAAACCTATGGATTGCTATGTCTCCGAAAGAGAATCAAGCATGTGTACAGGGGCATAAACGCAGCAGTGATAGGATTGGAGAGGTTCGGTGAGCAAATGAAGACCCTTTGAAGTCATATTGCATGGTACCCATTCCACGGGTTTCAACTACCCAGGTTTAAGGTATTCTTCCTTCAGCTAAAACATGCATGTGGAACCTAGAGTATGATCAACCATGTGATCGGGAGACGTGTTCAAATATGTCTCAGTTTTCGTACCCTGGTACTCGGGTGCAACATTCCAGACGCTTTACTAACACCCTCCCGACTTGGAGAGTCAGTCCCTTTAACCTCCTGTTTGGCCCAGTTTGCAATTTCTGCGGAAGATGAACAGGAATAGCGAGAACCAATGAGAGACTAGCTGGAAGGTGTCTGGACGGGCAAATTTAACTCTCATTTCCCACCAGGAAGAGGAATTAACCAAAGGCTCAGCGTGCCGTGCCGGAACCAGATTAGGGCCTGAAGCCATCCTGCGGTGTTGCGGCCAGCTCAAAAGAAAGCGAGTGGAAGAAAGGAGCTCAGGGGCACTGTAATTCACAAACCTGCAGAGTTATAAATGACAGCTATCGTCCAAAAATATACTGAAGTAAGGCTGCCAAGAGGACTTGAAAGCGGGGCAGAATTGCAGGAAACCGATTTCAGGAGGCAGACTGGAATTGCATTGAAAGCATAGGAAAAGAGGCAGAACGTCCACAATGATGCACTTGGCCAAAAAGGGCGTATGCGTTTTTTCCTGAATATATTCAGGAAAAAACGCATACGCCCTTTTTGGCCAACCAAGCAAGCTTGCAAAGGAAATCTGCACTACAATGAAGTCTCACTTCCCCCCGGTCAAAAGGGCCATCTGAAAAAAGTGTAAAATCCAGAAAGGCAGGACAGGCCATGGAGAACTGGGAGCCTTGTTATGCTGATGGGCGGGATGTAAATTGCCAACAGACACTCGGGAGAAGTGTATGGTGTTTCCTGAAACATCTAAAAAACAAAGCAACAGAGCCTAGGGCACTTCCACTTATGGTCCTATAGCTTAGGGAAATTAAAATCAAAAAGACACAGCCACCCAAAAGTTTGGGACGCCTCTGTTTACAAGAACCTCGTTTACCGTACAAGTTCAACATCGCAGAAAGTGAAAAATGGATAAAGAAGTTGTGGTATTTACTTACAAAGCAATATCACTCAGCAATGAAATCTATGTCATCAGGCCCTTAGCAGCACAATGAGTGGATTCAGGTATGATGATTCTAACTGAAATAAGTCACACAGAAAAAGAAACATCATAAGATATCAGTAATACAGGGAATGTAAACTTGGCTACACAGGAACTGAATTACAGAACAGAACAGGGTCTCAAATTTAGAAAACCAACTTATGCTTGCTTAAGGGGAAAGGTGAGTTGGGGTGCTGCATAAAACCAGAGATTGAAATGAGCACAGATAAAGTTCCTTAAGCCAAATATGGAATAGACAAGAGCTACTCCTTGCTCAACGAAATGGACTCAACACCGCATATTAAATGCCTAAGAATGTACCTGACTAGTAAGTATCTTAAAACCTATGGATTGCTATGTCTCCGAAAGAGAATCAAGCATGTGTACAGGGGCATAAACGCAGCAGTGATAGGATTGGAGAGGTTCGGTGAGCAAATGAAGACCCTTTGAAGTCATATTGCATGGTACCCATTCCACGGGTTTCAACTACCCAGGTTTAAGGTATTCTTCCTTCAGCTAAAACATGCATGTGGAACCTAGAGTATGATCAACCATGTGATCGGGAGACGTGTTCAAATATGTCTCAGTTTTCGTACCCTGGTACTCGGGTGCAACATTCCAGACGCTTTACTAACACCCTCCCGACTTGGAGAGTCAGTCCCTTTAACCTCCTGTTTGGCCCAGTTTGCAATTTCTGCGGAAGATGAACAGGAATAGCGAGAACCAATGAGAGACTAGCTGGAGGTGTCTGGACGGGCAAATTTAACTCTCATTTCCCACCAGGAAGAGGAATTAACCAAAGGCTCAGCGTGCCGTGCCGGAACCAGATTAGGGCCTGAAGCCATCCTGCGGTGTTGCAGCCAGCTCAAAAGAAAGCGAGTTGAAGAAAGGAGCTCAGGGGCACTGTAATTCACAAACCTGCAGAGTTATAAATGACAGCTATCGTCCAAAAATATACTGAAGTAAGGCTGCCAAGAGGACTTGAAAGCGGGACAGAATTGCAGGAAACCGATTTCAGGAGGCAGACTGGAATTGCATTGAAAGCATAGGAAAAGAGGCAGAACGTCCACAATGATGCACTTGGCCAAAAAGGGCGTATGCGTTTTTTCCTGAATATATTCAGGAAAAAACGCATACGCCCTTTTTGGCCAACCAAGCAAGCTTGCAAAGGAAATCTGCACTACAATGAAGTCTCACTTCCCCCCGGTCAAAAGGGCCATCTGAAAAAAGTGTAAAATCCAGAAAGGCAGGACAGGCCATGGAGAACTGGGAGCCTTGTTATGCTGATGGGCGGGATGTAAATTGCCAACAGACACTCGGGAGAAGTGTATGGTGTTTCCTGAAACATCTAAAAAACAAAGCAACAGAGCCTAGGGCACTTCCACTTATGGTCCTATAGCTTAGGGAAATTAAAATCAAAAAGACACAGCCACCCCAAAGTTTGGGACGCCTCTGTTTACAAGAACCTCGTTTACCGTACAAGTTCAACATCGCAGAAAGTGAAAAATGGATAAAGAAGTTGTGGTATTTACTTACAAAGCAATATCACTCAGCAATGAAATCTATGTCATCAGGCCCTTAGCAGCACAATGAGTGGATTCAGGTATGATGATTCTAACTGAAATAAGTCACACAGAAAAAGAAACATCATAAGATATCAGTAATACACGGAATGTAAACTTGGCTACACAGGAACTGAATTACAGAACAGAACAGGGTCTCAAATTTAGAAAACCAACTTATGCTTGCTTAAGGGGAAAGGTGAGTTGGGGTGCTGCATAAAACCAGAGATTGAAATGAGCACAGATAAAGTTCCTTAAGCCAAATATGGAATAGACAAGAGCTACTCCTTGCTCAACGAAATGGACTCAACACCGCATATTAAACGCCTAAGAATGTACCTGACTAGTAAGTATCTTAAAACCTATGGATTGCTATGTCTCCGAAAGAGAATCAAGCATGTGTACAGGGGCATAAACGCAGCAGTGATAGGATTGGAGAGGTTCGGTGAGCAAATGAAGACCCTTTGAAGTCATATTGCATGGTACCCATTCCACGGGTTTCAACTACCCAGGTTTAAGGTATTCTTCCTTCAGCTAAAACATGCATGTGGAACCTAGAGTATGATCAACCATGTGATCGGGAGACGTGTTCAAATATGTCTCAGTTTTCGTACCCTGGTACTCGGGTGCAACATTCCAGACGGTTTACTAACACCCTCCCGACTTGGAGAGTCAGTCCCTTTAACCTCCTGTTTGGCCCAGTTTGCAATTTCTGCGGAAGATGAACAGGAATAGCGAGAACCAATGAGAGACTAGCTGGAAGGTGTCTGGACGGGCAAATTTAACTCTCATTTCCCACCAGGAAGAGGAATTAACCAAAGGCTCAGCGTGCCGTGCCAGAACCAGATTAGGGCCTGAAGCCATCCTGCGGTGTTGCGGCCAGCTCAAAAGAAAGCGAGTGGAAGAAAGGAGCTCAGGGGCACTGTAATTCACAAACCTGCAGAGTTATAAATGACAGCTATCATCCAAAAATATACTGAAGTAAGGCTGCCAAGAGGACTTGAAAGCGGGGCAGAATTGCAGGAAACCGATTTCAGGAGGCAGACTGGAATTGCATTGAAAGCATAGGAAAAGAGGCAGAACGTCCACAATGATGCACTTGGCCAAAAAGGGCGTATGCGTTTTTTCCTGAATATATTCAGGAAAAAACGCATACGCCCTTTTTGGCCAACCAAGCAAGCTTGCAAAGGAAATCTGCACTACAATGAAGTCTCACTTCCCCCCGGTCAAAAGGGCCATCTGAAAAAAGTGTAAAATCCAGAAAGGCAGGACAGGCCATGGAGAACTGGGAGCCTTGTTATGCTGATGGGCGGGATGTAAATTGCCAACAGACACTCGGGAGAAGTGTATGGTGTTTCCTGAAACATCTAAAAAACAAAGCAACAGAGCCTAGGGCACTTCCACTTATGGTCCTATAGCTTAGGGAAATTAAAATCAAAAAGACACAGCCACCCCAAAGTTTGGGACGCCTCTGTTTACAAGAACCTCGTTTACCGTACAAGTTCAACATCGCAGAAAGTGAAAAATGGATAAAGAAGTTGTGGTATTTACTTACAAAGCAATATCACTCAGCAATGAAATCTATGTCATCAGGCCCTTAGCAGCACAATGAGTGGATTCAGGTATGATGATTCTAACTGAAATAAGTCACACAGAAAAAGAAACATCATAAGATATCAGTAATACACGGAATGTAAACTTGGCTACACAGGAACTGAATTACAGAACAGAACAGGGTCTCAAATTTAGAAAACCAACTTATGCTTGCTTAAGGGGAAAGGTGAGTTGGGGTGCTGCATAAAACCAGAGATTGAAATGAGCACAGATAAAGTTCCTTAAGCCAAATATGGAATAGACAAGAGCTACTCCTTGCTCAACGAAATGGACTCAACACCGCATATTAAACGCCTAAGAATGTACCTGACTAGTAAGTATCTTAAAACCTATGGATTGCTATGTCTCCGAAAGAGAATCAAGCATGTGTACAGGGGCATAAACGCAGCAGTGATAGGATTGGAGAGGTTCGGTGAGCAAATGAAGACCCTTTGAAGTCATATTGCATGGTACCCATTCCACGGGTTTCAACTACCCAGGTTTAAGGTATTCTTCCTTCAGCTAAAACATGCATGTGGAACCTAGAGTATGATCAACCATGTGATCGGGAGACGTGTTCAAATATGTCTCAGTTTTCGTACCCTGGTACTCGGGTGCAACATTCCAGACGCTTTACTAACACCCTCCCGACTTGGAGAGTCAGTCCCTTTAACCTCCTGTTTGGCCCAGTTTGCAATTTCTGCGGAAGATGAACAGGAATAGCGAGAACCAATGAGAGACTAGCTGGAAGGTGTCTGGACGGGCAAATTTAACTCTCATTTCCCACCAGGAAGAGGAATTAACCAAAGGCTCAGCGTGCCGTGCCGGAACCAGATTAGGGCCTGAAGCCATCCTGCGGTGTTGCGGCCAGCTCAAAAGAAAGCGAGTGGAAGAAAGGAGCTCAGGGGCACTGTAATTCACAAACCTGCAGAGTTATAAATGACAGCTATCATCCAAAAATATACTGAAGTAAGGCTGCCAAGAGGACTTGAAAGCGGGGCAGAATTGCAGGAAACCGATTTCAGGAGGCAGACTGGAATTGCATTGAAAGCATAGGAAAAGAGGCAGAACGTCCACAATGATGCACTTGGCCAAAAAGGGCGTATGCGTTTTTTCCTGAATATATTCAGGAAAAAACGCATACGCCCTTTTTGGCCAACCAAGCAAGCTTGCAAAGGAAATCTGCACTACAATGAAGTCTCACTTCCCCCCGGTCAAAAGGGCCATCTGAAAAAAGTGTAAAATCCAGAAAGGCAGGACAGGCCATGGAGAACTGGGAGCCTTGTTATGCTGATGGGCGGGATGTAAATTGCCAACAGACACTCGGGAGAAGTGTATGGTGTTTCCTGAAACATCTAAAAAACAAAGCAACAGAGCCTAGGGCACTTCCACTTATGGTCCTATAGCTTAGGGAAATTAAAATCAAAAAGACACAGCCACCCCAAAGTTTGGGACGCCTCTGTTTACAAGAACCTCGTTTACCGTACAAGTTCAACATCGCAGAAAGTGAAAAATGGATAAAGAAGTTGTGGTATTTACTTACAAAGCAATATCACTCAGCAATGAAATCTATGTCATCAGGCCCTTAGCAGCACAATGAGTGGATTCAGGTATGATGATTCTAACTGAAATAAGTCACACAGAAAAAGAAACATCATAAGATATCAGTAATACACGGAATGTAAACTTGGCTACACAGGAACTGAATTACAGAACAGAACAGGGTCTCAAATTTAGAAAACCAACTTATGCTTGCTTAAGGGGAAAGGTGAGTTGGGGTGCTGCATAAAACCAGAGATTGAAATGAGCACAGATAAAGTTCCTTAAGCCAAATATGGAATAGACAAGAGCTACTCCTTGCTCAACGAAATGGACTCAACACCGCATATTAAACGCCTAAGAATGTACCTGACTAGTAAGTATCTTAAAACCTATGGATTGCTATGTCTCCGAAAGAGAATCAAGCATGTGTACAGGGGCATAAACGCAGCAGTGATAGGATTGGAGAGGTTCGGTGAGCAAATGAAGACCCTTTGAAGTCATATTGCATGGTACCCATTCCACGGGTTTCAACTACCCAGGTTTAAGGTATTCTTCCTTCAGCTAAAACATGCATGTGGAACCTAGAGTATGATCAACCATGTGATCGGGAGACGTGTTCAAATATGTCTCAGTTTTCGTACCCTGGTACTCGGGTGCAACATTCCAGACGCTTTACTAACACCCTCCCGACTTGGAGAGTCAGTCCCTTTAACCTCCTGTTTGGCCCAGTTTGCAATTTCTGCGGAAGATGAACAGGAATAGCGAGAACCAATGAGAGACTAGCTGGAAGGTGTCTGGACGGGCAAATTTAACTCTCATTTCCCACCAGGAAGAGGAATTAACCAAAGGCTCAGCGTGCCGTGCCGGAACCAGATTAGGGCCTGAAGCCATCCTGCGGTGTTGCGGCCAGCTCAAAAGAAAGCGAGTGGAAGAAAGGAGCTCAGGGGCACTGTAATTCACAAACCTGCAGAGTTATAAATGACAGCTATCGTCCAAAAATATACTGAAGTAAGGCTGCCAAGAGGACTTGAAAGCGGGGCAGAATTGCAGGAAACCGATTTCAGGAGGCAGACTGGAATTGCATTGAAAGCATAGGAAAAGAGGCAGAACGTCCACAATGATGCACTTGGCCAAAAAGGGCGTATGCGTTTTTTCCTGAATATATTCAGGAAAAAACGCATACGCCCTTTTTGGCCAACCAAGCAAGCTTGCAAAGGAAATCTGCACTACAATGAAGTCTCACTTCCCCCCGGTCAAAAGGGCCATCTGAAAAAAGTGTAAAATCCAGAAAGGCAGGACAGGCCATGGAGAACTGGGAGCCTTGTTATGCTGATGGGCGGGATGTAAATTGCCAACAGACACTCGGGAGAAGTGTATGGTGTTTCCTGAAACATCTAAAAAACAAAGCAACAGAGCCTAGGGCACTTCCACTTATGGTCCTATAGCTTAGGGAAATTAAAATCAAAAAGACACAGCCACCCAAAAGTTTGGGACGCCTCTGTTTACAAGAACCTCGTTTACCGTACAAGTTCAACATCGCAGAAAGTGAAAAATGGATAAAGAAGTTGTGGTATTTACTTACAAAGCAATATCACTCAGCAATGAAATCTATGTCATCAGGCCCTTAGCAGCACAATGAGTGGATTCAGGTATGATGATTCTAACTGAAATAAGTCACACAGAAAAAGAAACATCATAAGATATCAGTAATACAGGGAATGTAAACTTGGCTACACAGGAACTGAATTACAGAACAGAATAGGGTCTCAAATTTAGAAAACCAACTTATGCTTGCTTAAGGGGAAAGGTGAGTTGGGGTGCTGCATAAAACCAGAGATTGAAATGAGCACAGATAAAGTTCCTTAAGCCAAATATGGAATAGACAAGAGCTACTCCTTGCTCAATGAAATGGACTCAACACCGCATATTAAATGCCTAAGAATGTACCTGACTAGTAAGTATCTTAAAACCTATGGATTGCTATGTCTCCGAAAGAGAATCAAGCATGTGTACAGGGGCATAAACGCAGCAGTGATAGGATTGGAGAGGTTCGGTGAGCAAATGAAGACCCTTTGAAGTCATATTGCATGGTACCCATTCCACGGGTTTCAACTACCCAGGTTTAAGGTATTCTTCCTTCAGCTAAAACATGCATGTGGAACCTAGAGTATGATCAACCATGTGATCGGGAGACGTGTTCAAATATGTCTCAGTTTTCGTACCCTGGTACTCGGGTGCAACATTCCAGACGCTTTACTAACACCCTCCCGACTTGGAGAGTCAGTCCCTTTAACCTCCTGTTTGGCCCAGTTTGCAATTTCTGCGGAAGATGAACAGGAATAGCGAGAACCAATGAGAGACTAGCTGGAGGTGTCTGGACGGGCAAATTTAACTCTCATTTCCCACCAGGAAGAGGAATTAACCAAAGGCTCAGCGTGCCGTGCCGGAACCAGATTAGGGCCTGAAGCCATCCTGCGGTGTTGCGGCCAGCTCAAAAGAAAGCGAGTTGAAGAAAGGAGCTCAGGGGCACTGTAATTCACAAACCTGCAGAGTTATAAATGACAGCTATCGTCCAAAAATATACTGAAGTAAGGCTGCCAAGAGGACTTGAAAGCGGGACAGAATTGCAGGAAACCGATTTCAGGAGGCAGACTGGAATTGCATTGAAAGCATAGGAAAAGAGGCAGAACGTCCACAATGATGCACTTGGCCAAAAAGGGCGTATGCGTTTTTTCCTGAATATATTCAGGAAAAAACGCATACGCCCTTTTTGGCCAACCAAGCAAGCTTGCAAAGGAAATCTGCACTACAATGAAGTCTCACTTCCCCCCGGTCAAAAGGGCCATCTGAAAAAAGTGTAAAATCCAGAAAGGCAGGACAGGCCATGGAGAACTGGGAGCCTTGTTATGCTGATGGGCGGGATGTAAATTGCCAACAGACACTCGGGAGAAGTGTATGGTGTTTCCTGAAACATCTAAAAAACAAAGCAACAGAGCCTAGGGCACTTCCACTTATGGTCCTATAGCTTAGGGAAATTAAAATCAAAAAGACACAGCCACCCCAAAGTTTGGGACGCCTCTGTTTACAAGAACCTCGTTTACCGTACAAGTTCAACATCGCAGAAAGTGAAAAATGGATAAAGAAGTTGTGGTATTTACTTACAAAGCAATATCACTCAGCAATGAAATCTATGTCATCAGGCCCTTAGCAGCACAATGAGTGGATTCAGGTATGATGATTCTAACTGAAATAAGTCACACAGAAAAAGAAACATCATAAGATATCAGTAATACACGGAATGTAAACTTGGCTACACAGGAACTGAATTACAGAACAGAACAGGGTCTCAAATTTAGAAAACCAACTTATGCTTGCTTAAGGGGAAAGGTGAGTTGGGGTGCTGCATAAAACCAGAGATTGAAATGAGCACAGATAAAGTTCCTTAAGCCAAATATGGAATAGACAAGAGCTACTCCTTGCTCAACGAAATGGACTCAACACCGCATATTAAACGCCTAAGAATGTACCTGACTAGTAAGTATCTTAAAACCTATGGATTGCTATGTCTCCGAAAGAGAATCAAGCATGTGTACAGGGGCATAAACGCAGCAGTGATAGGATTGGAGAGGTTCGGTGAGCAAATGAAGACCCTTTGAAGTCATATTGCATGGTACCCATTCCACGGGTTTCAACTACCCAGGTTTAAGGTATTCTTCCTTCAGCTAAAACATGCATGTGGAACCTAGAGTATGATCAACCATGTGATCGGGAGACGTGTTCAAATATGTCTCAGTTTTCGTACCCTGGTACTCGGGTGCAACATTCCAGACGCTTTACTAACACCCTCCCGACTTGGAGAGTCAGTCCCTTTAACCTCCTGTTTGGCCCAGTTTGCAATTTCTGCGGAAGATGAACAGGAATAGCGAGAACCAATGAGAGACTAGCTGGAAGGTGTCTGGACGGGCAAATTTAACTCTCATTTCCCACCAGGAAGAGGAATTAACCAAAGGCTCAGCGTGCCGTGCCGGAACCAGATTAGGGCCTGAAGCCATCCTGCGGTGTTGCGGCCAGCTCAAAAGAAAGCGAGTGGAAGAAAGGAGCTCAGGGGCACTGTAATTCACAAACCTGCAGAGTTATAAATGACAGCTATCGTCCAAAAATATACTGAAGTAAGGCTGCCAAGAGGACTTGAAAGCGGGGCAGAATTGCAGGAAACCGATTTCAGGAGGCAGACTGGAATTGCATTGAAAGCATAGGAAAAGAGGCAGAACGTCCACAATGATGCACTTGGCCAAAAAGGGCGTATGCGTTTTTTCCTGAATATATTCAGGAAAAAACGCATACGCCCTTTTTGGCCAACCAAGCAAGCTTGCAAAGGAAATCTGCACTACAATGAAGTCTCACTTCCCCCCGGTCAAAAGGGCCATCTGAAAAAAGTGTAAAATCCAGAAAGGCAGGACAGGCCATGGAGAACTGGGAGCCTTGTTATGCTGATGGGCGGGATGTAAATTGCCAACAGACACTCGGGAGAAGTGTATGGTGTTTCCTGAAACATCTAAAAAACAAAGCAACAGAGCCTAGGGCACTTCCACTTATGGTCCTATAGCTTAGGGAAATTAAAATCAAAAAGACACAGCCACCCCAAAGTTTGGGACGCCTCTGTTTACAAGAACCTCATTTACCGTACAAGTTCAACATCGCAGAAAGTGAAAAATGGATAAAGAAGTTGTGGTATTTACTTACAAAGCAATATCACTCAGCAATGAAATCTATGTCATCAGGCCCTTAGCAGCACAATGAGTGGATTCAGGTATGATGATTCTAACTGAAATAAGTCACACAGAAAAAGAAACATCATAAGATATCAGTAATACACGGAATGTAAACTTGGCTACACAGGAACTGAATTACAGAACAGAACAGGGTCTCAAATTTAGAAAACCAACTTATGCTTGCTTAAGGGGAAAGGTGAGTTGGGGTGCTACATAAAACCAGAGATTGAAATGAGCACAGATAAAGTTCCTTAAGCCAAATATGGAATAGACAAGAGCTACTCCTTGCTCAACGAAATGGACTCAACACCGCATATTAAATGCCTAAGAATGTACCTGACTAGTAAGTATCTTAAAACCTATGGATTGCTATGTCTCCGAAAGAGAATCAAGCATGTGTACAGGGGCATAAACGCAGCAGTGATAGGATTGGAGAGGTTCGGTGAGCAAATGAAGACCCTTTGAAGTCATATTGCATGGTACCCATTCCACGGGTTTCAACTACCCAGGTTTAAGGTATTCTTCCTTCAGCTAAAACATGCATGTGGAACCTAGAGTATGATCAACCATGTGATCGGGAGACGTGTTCAAATATGTCTCAGTTTTCGTACCCTGGTACTCGGGTGCAACATTCCAGACGCTTTACTAACACCCTCCCGACTTGGAGAGTCAGTCCCTTTAACCTCCTGTTTGGCCCAGTTTGCAATTTCTGCGGAAGATGAACAGGAATAGCGAGAACCAATGAGAGACTAGCTGGAGGTGTCTGGACGGGCAAATTTAACTCTCATTTCCCACCAGGAAGAGGAATTAACCAAAGGCTCAGCGTGCCGTGCCGGAACCAGATTAGGGCCTGAAGCCATCCTGCGGTGTTGCGGCCAGGTCACAAGAAAGCGAGTTGAAGAAAGGAGCTCAGGGGCACTGTAATTCACAAACCTGCAGAGTTATAAATGACAGCTATCGTCCAAAAATATACTGAAGTAAGGCTGCCAAGAGGACTTGAAAGCGGGGCAGAATTGCAGGAAACCGATTTCAGGAGGTAGACTGGAATTGCATTGAAAGCATAGGAAAAGAGGCAGAACGTCCACAATGATGCACTTGGCCAAAAAGGGCGTATGCGTTTTTTCCTGAATATATTCAGGAAAAAACGCATACGCCCTTTTTGGCCAACCAAGCAAGCTTGCAAAGGAAATCTGCACTACAATGAAGTCTCACTTCCCCCCGGTCAAAAGGGCCATCTGAAAAAAGTGTAAAATCCAGAAAGGCAGGACAGGCCATGGAGAACTGGGAGCCTTGTTATGCTGATGGGCGGGATGTAAATTGCCAACAGACACTCGGGAGAAGTGTATGGTGTTTCCTGAAACATCTAAAAAACAAAGCAACAGAGCCTAGGGCACTTCCACTTATGGTCCTATAGCTTAGGGAAATTAAAATCAAAAAGACACAGCCACCCCAAAGTTTGGGACGCCTCTGTTTACAAGAACCTCGTTTACCGTACAAGTTCAACATCGCAGAAAGTGAAAAATGGATAAAGAAGTTGTGGTATTTACTTACAAAGCAATATCACTCAGCAATGAAATCTATGTCATCAGGCCCTTAGCAGCACAATGAGTGGATTCAGGTATGATGATTCTAACTGAAATAAGTCACACAGAAAAAGAAACATCATAAGATATCAGTAATACACGGAATGTAAACTTGGCTACACAGGAACTGAATTACAGAACAGAACAGGGTCTCAAATTTAGAAAACCAACTTATGCTTGCTTAAGGGGAAAGGTGAGTTGGGGTGCTGCATAAAACCAGAGATTGAAATGAGCACAGATAAAGTTCCTTAAGCCAAATATGGAATAGACAAGAGCTACTCCTTGCTCAACGAAATGGACTCAACACCGCATATTAAATGCCTAAGAATGTACCTGACTAGTAAGTATCTTAAAACCTATGGATTGCTATGTCTCCGAAAGAGAATCAAGCATGTGTACAGGGGCATAAACGCAGCAGTGATAGGATTGGAGAGGTTCGGTGAGCAAATGAAGACCCTTTGAAGTCATATTGCATGGTACCCATTCCACGGGTTTCAACTACCCAGGTTTAAGGTATTCTTCCTTCAGCTAAAACATGCATGTGGAACCTAGAGTATGATCAACCATGTGATCGGGAGACGTGTTCAAATATGTCTCAGTTTTCGTACCCTGGTACTCGGGTGCAATATTCCAGACGCTTTACTAACACCCTCCCGACTTGGAGAGTCAGTCCCTTTAACCTCCTGTTTGGCCCAGTTTGCAATTTCTGCGGAAGATGAACAGGAATAGCGAGAACCAATGAGAGACTAGCTGGAAGGTGTCTGGACGGGCAAATTTAACTCTCATTTCCCACCAGGAAGAGGAATTAACCAAAGGCTCAGCGTGCCGTGCCGGAACCAGATTAGGGCCTGAAGCCATCCTGCGGTGTTGCGGTCAGGTCACAAGAAAGCGAGTTGAAGAAAGGAGCTCAGGGGCACTGTAATTCACAAACCTGCAGAGTTATAAATGACAGCTATCGTCCAAAAATATACTGAAGTAAGGCTGCCAAGAGGACTTGAAAGCGGGGCAGAATTGCAGGAAACCGATTTCAGGAGGCAGACTGGAATTGCATTGAAAGCATAGGAAAAGAGGCAGAACGTCCACAATGATGCACTTGGCCAAAAAGGGCGTATGCGTTTTTTCCTGAATATATTCAGGAAAAAACGCATACGCCCTTTTTGGCCAACCAAGCAAGCTTGCAAAGGAAATCTGCACTACAATGAAGTCTCACTTCCCCCCGGTCAAAAGGGCCATCTGAAAAAAGTGTAAAATCCAGAAAGGCAGGACAGGCCATGGAGAACTGGGAGCCTTGTTATGCTGATGGGCGGGATGTAAATTGCCAACAGACACTCGGGAGAAGTGTATGGTGTTTCCTGAAACATCTAAAAAACAAAGCAACAGAGCCTAGGGCACTTCCACTTATGGTCCTATAGCTTAGGGAAATTAAAATCAAAAAGACACAGCCACCCCAAAGTTTGGGACGCCTCTGTTTACAAGAACCTCGTTTACCGTACAAGTTCAACATCGCAGAAAGTGAAAAATGGATAAAGAAGTTGTGGTATTTACTTACAAAGCAATATCACTCAGCAATGAAATCTATGTCATCAGGCCCTTAGCAGCACAATGAGTGGATTCAGGTATGATGATTCTAACTGAAATAAGTCACACAGAAAAAGAAACATCATAAGATATCAGTAATACACGGAATGTAAACTTGGCTACACAGGAACTGAATTACAGAACAGAACAGGGTCTCAAATTTAGAAAACCAACTTATGCTTGCTTAAGGGGAAAGGTGAGTTGGGGTGCTGCATAAAACCAGAGATTGAAATGAGCACAGATAAAGTTCCTTAAGCCAAATATGGAATAGACAAGAGCTACTCCTTGCTCAACGAAATGGACTCAACACCGCATATTAAATGCCTAAGAATGTACCTGACTAGTAAGTATCTTAAAACCTATGGATTGCTATGTCTCCAAAAGAGAATCAAGCATGTGTACAGGGGCATAAACGCAGCAGTGATAGGATTGGAGAGGTTCGGTGAGCAAATGAAGACCCTTTGTAGTCATATTGCATGGTACCCATTCCACGGGTTTCAACTACCCAGGTTTAAGGTATTCTTCCTTCAGCTAAAACATGCATGTGGAACCTAGAGTATGATCAACCATGTGATCGGGAGACGTGTTCAAATATGTCTCAGTTTTCGTACCCTGGTACTCGGGTGCAACATTCCAGACGCTTTACTAACACCCTCCCGACTTGGAGAGTCAGTCCCTTTAACCTCCTGTTTGGCCCAGTTTGCAATTTCTGCGGAAGATGAACAGGAATAGCGAGAACCAATGAGAGACTAGCTGGAAGGTGTCTGGACGGGCAAATTTAACTCTCATTTCCCACCAGGAAGAGGAATTAACCAAAGGCTCAGCGTGCCGTGCCGGAACCAGATTAGGGCCTGAAGCCATCCTGCGGTGTTGCGGCCAGCTCAAAAGAAAGCGAGTGGAAGAAAGGAGCTCAGGGGCACTGTAATTCACAAACCTGCAGAGTTATAAATGACAGCTATCGTCCAAAAATATACTGAAGTAAGGCTGCCAAGAGGACTTGAAAGCGGGGCAGAATTGCAGGAAACCGATTTCAGGAGGCAGACTGGAATTGCATTGAAAGCATAGGAAAAGAGGCAGAACGTCCACAATGATGCACTTGGCCAAAAAGGGCGTATGCGTTTTTTCCTGAATATATTCAGGAAAAAACGCATACGCCCTTTTTGGCCAACCAAGCAAGCTTGCAAAGGAAATCTGCACTACAATGAAGTCTCACTTCCCCCCGGTCAAAAGGGCCATCTGAAAAAAGTGTAAAATCCAGAAAGGCAGGACAGGCCATGGAGAACTGGGAGCCTTGTTATGCTGATGGGCGGGATGTAAATTGCCAACAGACACTCGGGAGAAGTGTATGGTGTTTCCTGAAACATCTAAAAAACAAAGCAACAGAGCCTAGGGCACTTCCACTTATGGTCCTATAGCTTAGGGAAATTAAAATCAAAAAGACACAGCCACCCCAAAGTTTGGGACGCCTCTGTTTACAAGAACCTCGTTTACCGTACAAGTTCAACATCGCAGAAAGTGAAAAATGGATAAAGAAGTTGTGGTATTTACTTACAAAGCAATATCACTCAGCAATGAAATCTATGTCATCAGGCCCTTAGCAGCACAATGAGTGGATTCAGGTATGATGATTCTAACTGAAATAAGTCACACAGAAAAAGAAACATCATAAGATATCAGTAATACACGGAATGTAAACTTGGCTACACAGGAACTGAATTACAGAACAGAACAGGGTCTCAAATTTAGAAAACCAACTTATGCTTGCTTAAGGGGAAAGGTGAGTTGGGGTGCTGCATAAAACCAGAGATTGAAATGAGCACAGATAAAGTTCCTTAAGCCAAATATGGAATAGACAAGAGCTACTCCTTGCTCAACGAAATGGACTCAACACCGCATATTAAATGCCTAAGAATGTACCTGACTAGTAAGTATCTTAAAACCTATGGATTGCTATGTCTCCGAAAGAGAATCAAGCATGTGTACAGGGGCATAAACGCAGCAGTGATAGGATTGGAGAGGTTCGGTGAGCAAATGAAGACCCTTTGAAGTCATATTGCATGGTACCCATTCCACGGGTTTCAACTACCCAGGTTTAAGGTATTCTTCCTTCAGCTAAAACATGCATGTGGAACCTAGAGTATGATCAACCATGTGATCGGGAGACGTGTTCAAATATGTCTCAGTTTTCGTACCCTGGTACTCGGGTGCAACATTCCAGACGCTTTACTAACACCCTCCCGACTTGGAGAGTCAGTCCCTTTAACCTCCTGTTTGGCCCAGTTTGCAATTTCTGCGGAAGATGAACAGGAATAGCGAGAACCAATGAGAGACTAGCTGGAAGGTGTCTGGACGGGCAAATTTAACTCTCATTTCCCACCAGGAAGAGGAATTAACCAAAGGCTCAGCGTGCCGTGCCGGAACCAGATTAGGGCCTGAAGCCATCCTGCGGTGTTGCGGCCAGCTCAAAAGAAAGCGAGTGGAAGAAAGGAGCTCAGGGGCACTGTAATTCACAAACCTGCAGAGTTATAAATGACAGCTATCGTCCAAAAATATACTGAAGTAAGGCTGCCAAGAGGACTTGAAAGCGGGGCAGAATTGCAGGAAACCGATTTCAGGAGGCAGACTGGAATTGCATTGAAAGCATAGGAAAAGAGGCAGAACGTCCACAATGATGCACTTGGCCAAAAAGGGCGTATGCGTTTTTTCCTGAATATATTCAGGAAAAAACGCATACGCCCTTTTTGGCCAACCAAGCAAGCTTGCAAAGGAAATCTGCACTACAATGAAGTCTCACTTCCCCCCGGTCAAAAGGGCCATCTGAAAAAAGTGTAAAATCCAGAAAGGCAGGACAGGCCATGGAGAACTGGGAGCCTTGTTATGCTGATGGGCGGGATGTAAATTGCCAACAGACACTCGGGAGAAGTGTATGGTGTTTCCTGAAACATCTAAAAAACAAAGCAACAGAGCCTAGGGCACTTCCACTTATGGTCCTATAGCTTAGGGAAATTAAAATCAAAAAGACACAGCCACCCCAAAGTTTGGGACGCCTCTGTTTACAAGAACCTCGTTTACCGTACAAGTTCAACATCGCAGAAAGTGAAAAATGGATAAAGAAGTTGTGGTATTTACTTACAAAGCAATATCACTCAGCAATGAAATCTATGTCATCAGGCCCTTAGCAGCACAATGAGTGGATTCAGGTATGATGATTCTAACTGAAATAAGTCACACAGAAAAAGAAACATCATAAGATATCAGTAATACACGGAATGTAAACTTGGCTACACAGGAACTGAATTACAGAACAGAACAGGGTCTCAAATTTAGAAAACCAACTTATGCTTGCTTAAGGGGAAAGGTGAGTTGGGGTGCTGCATAAAACCAGAGATTGAAATGAGCACAGATAAAGTTCCTTAAGCCAAATATGGAATAGACAAGAGCTACTCCTTGCTCAACGAAATGGACTCAACACCGCATATTAAATGCCTAAGAATGTACCTGACTAGTAAGTATCTTAAAACCTATGGATTGCTATGTCTCCGAAAGAGAATCAAGCATGTGTACAGGGGCATAAACGCAGCAGTGATAGGATTGGAGAGGTTCGGTGAGCAAATGAAGACCCTTTGAAGTCATATTGCATGGTACCCATTCCACGGGTTTCAACTACCCAGGTTTAAGGTATTCTTCCTTCAGCTAAAACATGCATGTGGAACCTAGAGTATGATCAACCATGTGATCGGGAGACGTGTTCAAATATGTCTCAGTTTTCGTACCCTGGTACTCGGGTGCAACATTCCAGACGCTTTACTAACACCCTCCCGACTTGGAGAGTCAGTCCCTTTAACCTCCTGTTTGGCCCAGTTTGCAATTTCTGCGGAAGATGAACAGGAATAGCGAGAACCAATGAGAGACTAGCTGGAAGGTGTCTGGACGGGCAAATTTAACTCTCATTTCCCACCAGGAAGAGGAATTAACCAAAGGCTCAGCGTGCCGTGCCGGAACCAGATTAGGGCCTGAAGCCATCCTGCGGTGTTGCGGCCAGCTCAAAAGAAAGCGAGTGGAAGAAAGGAGCTCAGGGGCACTGTAATTCACAAACCTGCAGAGTTATAAATGACAGCTATCGTCCAAAAATATACTGAAGTAAGGCTGCCAAGAGGACTTGAAAGCGGGGCAGAATTGCAGGAAACCGATTTCAGGAGGCAGACTGGAATTGCATTGAAAGCATAGGAAAAGAGGCAGAATGTCCACAATGATGCACTTGGCCAAAAAGGGCGTATGCGTTTTTTCCTGAATATATTCAGGAAAAAACGCATACGCCCTTTTTGGCCAACCAAGCAAGCTTGCAAAGGAAATCTGCACTACAATGAAGTCTCACTTCCCCCCGGTCAAAAGGGCCATCTGAAAAAAGTGTAAAATCCAGAAAGGCAGGACAGGCCATGGAGAACTGGGAGCCTTGTTATGCTGATGGGCGGGATGTAAATTGCCAACAGACACTCGGGAGAAGTGTATGGTGTTTCCTGAAACATCTAAAAAACAAAGCAACAGAGCCTAGGGCACTTCCACTTATGGTCCTATAGCTTAGGGAAATTAAAATCAAAAAGACACAGCCACCCCAAAGTTTGGGACGCCTCTGTTTACAAGAACCTCGTTTACCGTACAAGTTCAACATCGCAGAAAGTGAAAAATGGATAAAGAAGTTGTGGTATTTACTTACAAAGCAATATCACTCAGCAATGAAATCTATGTCATCAGGCCCTTAGCAGCACAATGAGTGGATTCAGGTATGATGATTCTAACTGAAATAAGTCACACAGAAAAAGAAACATCATAAGATATCAGTAATACACGGAATGTAAACTTGGCTACACAGGAACTGAATTACAGAACAGAACAGGGTCTCAAATTTAGAAAACCAACTTATGCTTGCTTAAGGGGAAAGGTGAGTTGGGGTGCTGCATAAAACCAGAGATTGAAATGAGCACAGATAAAGTTCCTTAAGCCAAATATGGAATAGACAAGAGCTACTCCTTGCTCAACGAAATGGACTCAACACCGCATATTAAATGCCTAAGAATGTACCTGACTAGTAAGTATCTTAAAACCTATGGATTGCTATGTCTCCGAAAGAGAATCAAGCATGTGTACAGGGGCATAAACGCAGCAGTGATAGGATTGGAGAGGTTCGGTGAGCAAATGAAGACCCTTTGAAGTCATATTGCATGGTACCCATTCCACGGGTTTCAACTACCCAGGTTTAAGGTATTCTTCCTTCAGCTAAAACATGCATGTGGAACCTAGAGTATGATCAACCATGTGATCGGGAGACGTGTTCAAATATGTCTCAGTTTTCGTACCCTGGTACTCGGGTGCAACATTCCAGACGCTTTACTAACACCCTCCCGACTTGGAGAGTCAGTCCCTTTAACCTCCTGTTTGGCCCAGTTTGCAATTTCTGCGGAAGATGAACAGGAATAGCGAGAACCAATGAGAGACTAGCTGGAAGGTGTCTGGACGGGCAAATTTAACTCTCATTTCCCACCAGGAAGAGGAATTAACCAAAGGCTCAGCGTGCCGTGCCGGAACCAGATTAGGGCCTGAAGCCATCCTGCGGTGTTGCGGCCAGCTCACAAGAAAGCGAGTGGAAGAAAGGAGCTCAGGGGCACTGTAATTCACAAACCTGCAGAGTTATAAATGACAGCTATCGTCCAAAAATATACTGAAGTAAGGCTGCCAAGAGGACTTGAAAGCGGGGCAGAATTGCAGGAAACCGATTTCAGGAGGCAGACTGGAATTGCATTGAAAGCATAGGAAAAGAGGCAGAACGTCCACAATGATGCACTTGGCCAAAAAGGGCGTATGCGTTTTTTCCTGAATATATTCAGGAAAAAACGCATACGCCCTTTTTGGCCAACCAAGCAAGCTTGCAAAGGAAATCTGCACTACAATGAAGTCTCACTTCCCCCCGGTCAAAAGGGCCATCTGAAAAAAGTGTAAAATCCAGAAAGGCAGGACAGGCCATGGAGAACTGGGAGCCTTGTTATGCTGATGGGCGGGATGTAAATTGCCAACAGACACTCGGGAGAAGTGTATGGTGTTTCCTGAAACATCTAAAAAACAAAGCAACAGAGCCTAGGGCACTTCCACTTATGGTCCTATAGCTTAGGGAAATTAAAATCAAAAAGACACAGCCACCCCAAAGTTTGGGACGCCTCTGTTTACAAGAACCTCGTTTAGCGTACAAGTTCAACATCGCAGAAAGTGAAAAATGGATAAAGAAGTTGTGGTATTTACTTACAAAGCAATATCACTCAGCAATGAAATCTATGTCATCAGGCCCTTAGCAGCACAATGAGTGGATTCAGGTATGATGATTCTAACTGAAATAAGTCACACAGAAAAAGAAACATCATAAGATATCAGTAATACACGGAATGTAAACTTGGCTACACAGGAACTGAATTACAGAACAGAACAGGGTCTCAAATTTAGAAAACCAACTTATGCTTGCTTAAGGGGAAAGGTGAGTTGGGGTGCTGCATAAAACCAGAGATTGAAATGAGCACAGATAAAGTTCCTTAAGCCAAATATGGAATAGACAAGAGCTACTCCTTGCTCAACGAAATGGACTCAACACCGCATATTAAATGCCTAAGAATGTACCTGACTAGTAAGTATCTTAAAACCTATGGATTGCTATGTCTCCGAAAGAGAATCAAGCATGTGTACAGGGGCATAAACGCAGCAGTGATAGGATTGGAGAGGTTCGGTGAGCAAATGAAGACCCTTTGAAGTCATATTGCATGGTACCCATTCCACGGGTTTCAACTACCCAGGTTTAAGGTATTCTTCCTTCAGCTAAAACATGCATGTGGAACCTAGAGTATGATCAACCATGTGATCGGGAGACGTGTTCAAATATGTCTCAGTTTTCGTACCCTGGTACTCGGGTGCAACATTCCAGACGCTTTACTAACACCCTCCCGACTTGGAGAGTCAGTCCCTTTAACCTCCTGTTTGGCCCAGTTTGCAATTTCTGCGGAAGATGAACAGGAATAGCGAGAACCAATGAGAGACTAGCTGGAAGGTGTCTGGACGGGCAAATTTAACTCTCATTTCCCACCAGGAAGAGGAATTAACCAAAGGCTCAGCGTGCCGTGCCGGAACCAGATTAGGGCCTGAAGCCATCCTGCGGTGTTGCGGCCAGCTCACAAGAAAGCGAGTGGAAGAAAGGAGCTCAGGGGCACTGTAATTCACAAACCTGCAGAGTTATAAATGACAGCTATCGTCCAAAAATATACTGAAGTAAGGCTGCCAAGAGGACTTGAAAGCGGGGCAGAATTGCAGGAAACCGATTTCAGGAGGCAGACTGGAATTGCATTGAAAGCATAGGAAAAGAGGCAGAACGTCCACAATGATGCACTTGGCCAAAAAGGGCGTATGCGTTTTTTCCTGAATATATTCAGGAAAAAACGCATACGCCCTTTTTGGCCAACCAAGCAAGCTTGCAAAGGAAATCTGCACTACAATGAAGTCTCACTTCCCCCCGGTCAAAAGGGCCATCTGAAAAAAGTGTAAAATCCAGAAAGGCAGGACAGGCCATGGAGAACTGGGAGCCTTGTTATGCTGATGGGCGGGATGTAAATTGCCAACAGACACTCGGGAGAAGTGTATGGTGTTTCCTGAAACATCTAAAAAACAAAGCAACAGAGCCTAGGGCACTTCCACTTATGGTCCTATAGCTTAGGGAAATTAAAATCAAAAAGACACAGCCACCCCAAAGTTTGGGACGCCTCTGTTTACAAGAACCTCGTTTAGCGTACAAGTTCAACATCGCAGAAAGTGAAAAATGGATAAAGAAGTTGTGGTATTTACTTACAAAGCAATATCACTCAGCAATGAAATCTATGTCATCAGGCCCTTAGCAGCACAATGAGTGGATTCAGGTATGATGATTCTAACTGAAATAAGTCACACAGAAAAAGAAACATCATAAGATATCAGTAATACACGGAATGTAAACTTGGCTACACAGGAACTGAATTACAGAACAGAACAGGGTCTCAAATTTAGAAAACCAACTTATGCTTGCTTAAGGGTAAAGGTGAGTTGGGGTGCTGCATAAAACCAGAGATTGAAATGAGCACAGATAAAGTTCCTTAAGCCAAATATGGAATAGACAAGAGCTACTCCTTGCTCAACGAAATGGACTCAACACCGCATATTAAATGCCTAAGAATGTACCTGACTAGTAAGTATCTTAAAACCTATGGATTGCTATGTCTCCGAAAGAGAATCAAGCATGTGTACAGGGGCATAAACGCAGCAGTGATAGGATTGGAGAGGTTCGGTGAGCAAATGAAGACCCTTTGAAGTCATATTGCATGGTACCCATTCCACGGGTTTCAACTACCCAGGTTTAAGGTATTCTTCCTTCAGCTAAAACATGCATGTGGAACCTAGAGTATGATCAACCATGTGATCGGGAGACGTGTTCAAATATGTCTCAGTTTTCGTACCCTGGTACTCGGGTGCAACATTCCAGACGCTTTACTAACACCCTCCCGACTTGGAGAGTCAGTCCCTTTAACCTCCTGTTTGGCCCAGTTTGCAATTTCTGCGGAAGATGAACAGGAATAGCGAGAACCAATGAGAGACTAGCTGGAAGGTGTCTGGACGGGCAAATTTAACTCTCATTTCCCACCAGGAAGAGGAATTAACCAAAGGCTCAGCGTGCCGTGCCGGAACCAGATTAGGGCCTGAAGCCATCCTGCGGTGTTGCGGCCAGCTCAAAAGAAAGCGAGTGGAAGAAAGGAGCTCAGGGGCACTGTAATTCACAAACCTGCAGAGTTATAAATGACAGCTATCGTCCAAAAATATACTGAAGTAAGGCTGCCAAGAGGACTTGAAAGCGGGGCAGAATTGCAGGAAACCGATTTCAGGAGGCAGACTGGAATTGCATTGAAAGCATAGGAAAAGAGGCAGAATGTCCACAATGATGCACTTGGCCAAAAAGGGCGTATGCGTTTTTTCCTGAATATATTCAGGAAAAAACGCATACGCCCTTTTTGGCCAACCAAGCAAGCTTGCAAAGGAAATCTGCACTACAATGAAGTCTCACTTCCCCCCGGTCAAAAGGGCCATCTGAAAAAAGTGTAAAATCCAGAAAGGCAGGACAGGCCATGGAGAACTGGGAGCCTTGTTATGCTGATGGGCGGGATGTAAATTGCCAACAGACACTCGGGAGAAGTGTATGGTGTTTCCTGAAACATCTAAAAAACAAAGCAACAGAGCCTAGGGCACTTCCACTTATGGTCCTATAGCTTAGGGAAATTAAAATCAAAAAGACACAGCCACCCCAAAGTTTGGGACGCCTCTGTTTACAAGAACCTCGTTTACCGTACAAGTTCAACATCGCAGAAAGTGAAAAATGGATAAAGAAGTTGTGGTATTTACTTACAAAGCAATATCACTCAGCAATGAAATCTATGTCATCAGGCCCTTAGCAGCACAATGAGTGGATTCAGGTATGATGATTCTAACTGAAATAAGTCACACAGAAAAAGAAACATCATAAGATATCAGTAATACACGGAATGTAAACTTGGCTACACAGGAACTGAATTACAGAACAGAACAGGGTCTCAAATTTAGAAAACCAACTTATGCTTGCTTAAGGGGAAAGGTGAGTTGGGGTGCTGCATAAAACCAGAGATTGAAATGAGCACAGATAAAGTTCCTTAAGCCAAATATGGAATAGACAAGAGCTACTCCTTGCTCAACGAAATGGACTCAACACCGCATATTAAATGCCTAAGAATGTACCTGACTAGTAAGTATCTTAAAACCTATGGATTGCTATGTCTCCGAAAGAGAATCAAGCATGTGTACAGGGGCATAAACGCAGCAGTGATAGGATTGGAGAGGTTCGGTGAGCAAATGAAGACCCTTTGAAGTCATATTGCATGGTACCCATTCCACGGGTTTCAACTACCCAGGTTTAAGGTATTCTTCCTTCAGCTAAAACATGCATGTGGAACCTAGAGTATGATCAACCATGTGATCGGGAGACGTGTTCAAATATGTCTCAGTTTTCGTACCCTGGTACTCGGGTGCAATATTCCAGACGCTTTACTAACACCCTCCCGACTTGGAGAGTCAGTCCCTTTAACCTCCTGTTTGGCCCAGTTTGCAATTTCTGCGGAAGATGAACAGGAATAGCGAGAACCAATGAGAGACTAGCTGGAAGGTGTCTGGACGGGCAAATTTAACTCTCATTTCCCACCAGGAAGAGGAATTAACCAAAGGCTCAGCGTGCCGTGCCGGAACCAGATTAGGGCCTGAAGCCATCCTGCGGTGTTGCGGTCAGGTCACAAGAAAGCGAGTTGAAGAAAGGAGCTCAGGGGCACTGTAATTCACAAACCTGCAGAGTTATAAATGACAGCTATCGTCCAAAAATATACTGAAGTAAGGCTGCCAAGAGGACTTGAAAGCGGGGCAGAATTGCAGGAAACCGATTTCAGGAGGCAGACTGGAATTGCATTGAAAGCATAGGAAAAGAGGCAGAACGTCCACAATGATGCACTTGGCCAAAAAGGGCGTATGCGTTTTTTCCTGAATATATTCAGGAAAAAACGCATACGCCCTTTTTGGCCAACCAAGCAAGCTTGCAAAGGAAATCTGCACTACAATGAAGTCTCACTTCCCCCGGTCAAAAGGGCCATCTGAAAAAAGTGTAAAATCCAGAAAGGCAGGACAGGCCATGGAGAACTGGGAGCCTTGTTATGCTGATGGGCGGGATGTAAATTGCCAACAGACACTCGGGAGAAGTGTATGGTGTTTCCTGAAACATCTAAAAAACAAAGCAACAGAGCCTAGGGCACTTCCACTTATGGTCCTATAGCTTAGGGAAATTAAAATCAAAAAGACACAGCCACCCCAAAGTTTGGGACGCCTCTGTTTACAAGAACCTCGTTTACCGTACAAGTTCAACATCGCAGAAAGTGAAAAATGGATAAAGAAGTTGTGGTATTTACTTACAAAGCAATATCACTCAGCAATGAAATCTATGTCATCAGGCCCTTAGCAGCACAATGAGTGGATTCAGGTATGATGATTCTAACTGAAATAAGTCACACAGAAAAAGAAACATCATAAGATATCAGTAATACACGGAATGTAAACTTGGCTACACAGGAACTGAATTACAGAACAGAACAGGGTCTCAAATTTAGAAAACCAACTTATGCTTGCTTAAGGGGAAAGGTGAGTTGGGGTGCTGCATAAAACCAGAGATTGAAATGAGCACAGATAAAGTTCCTTAAGCCAAATATGGAATAGACAAGAGCTACTCCTTGCTCAACGAAATGGACTCAACACCGCATATTAAATGCCTAAGAATGTACCTGACTAGTAAGTATCTTAAAACCTATGGATTGCTATGTCTCCAAAAGAGAATCAAGCATGTGTACAGGGGCATAAACGCAGCAGTGATAGGATTGGAGAGGTTCGGTGAGCAAATGAAGACCCTTTGTAGTCATATTGCATGGTACCCATTCCACGGGTTTCAACTACCCAGGTTTAAGGTATTCTTCCTTCAGCTAAAACATGCATGTGGAACCTAGAGTATGATCAACCATGTGATCGGGAGACGTGTTCAAATATGTCTCAGTTTTCGTACCCTGGTACTCGGGTGCAACATTCCAGACGCTTTACTAACACCCTCCCGACTTGGAGAGTCAGTCCCTTTAACCTCCTGTTTGGCCCAGTTTGCAATTTCTGCGGAAGATGAACAGGAATAGCGAGAACCAATGAGAGACTAGCTGGAAGGTGTCTGGACGGGCAAATTTAACTCTCATTTCCCACCAGGAAGAGGAATTAACCAAAGGCTCAGCGTGCCGTGCCGGAACCAGATTAGGGCCTGAAGCCATCCTGCGGTGTTGCGGCCAGCTCAAAAGAAAGCGAGTGGAAGAAAGGAGCTCAGGGGCACTGTAATTCACAAACCTGCAGAGTTATAAATGACAGCTATCGTCCAAAAATATACTGAAGTAAGGCTGCCAAGAGGACTTGAAAGCGGGGCAGAATTGCAGGAAACCGATTTCAGGAGGCAGACTGGAATTGCATTGAAAGCATAGGAAAAGAGGCAGAACGTCCACAATGATGCACTTGGCCAAAAAGGGCGTATGCGTTTTTTCCTGAATATATTCAGGAAAAAACGCATACGCCCTTTTTGGCCAACCAAGCAAGCTTGCAAAGGAAATCTGCACTACAATGAAGTCTCACTTCCCCCCGGTCAAAAGGGCCATCTGAAAAAAGTGTAAAATCCAGAAAGGCAGGACAGGCCATGGAGAACTGGGAGCCTTGTTATGCTGATGGGCGGGATGTAAATTGCCAACAGACACTCGGGAGAAGTGTATGGTGTTTCCTGAAACATCTAAAAAACAAAGCAACAGAGCCTAGGGCACTTCCACTTATGGTCCTATAGCTTAGGGAAATTAAAATCAAAAAGACACAGCCACCCCAAAGTTTGGGACGCCTCTGTTTACAAGAACCTCGTTTACCGTACAAGTTCAACATCGCAGAAAGTGAAAAATGGATAAAGAAGTTGTGGTATTTACTTACAAAGCAATATCACTCAGCAATGAAATCTATGTCATCAGGCCCTTAGCAGCACAATGAGTGGATTCAGGTATGATGATTCTAACTGAAATAAGTCACACAGAAAAAGAAACATCATAAGATATCAGTAATACACGGAATGTAAACTTGGCTACACAGGAACTGAATTACAGAACAGAACAGGGTCTCAAATTTAGAAAACCAACTTATGCTTGCTTAAGGGGAAAGGTGAGTTGGGGTGCTGCATAAAACCAGAGATTGAAATGAGCACAGATAAAGTTCCTTAAGCCAAATATGGAATAGACAAGAGCTACTCCTTGCTCAACGAAATGGACTCAACACCGCATATTAAATGCCTAAGAATGTACCTGACTAGTAAGTATCTTAAAACCTATGGATTGCTATGTCTCCGAAAGAGAATCAAGCATGTGTACAGGGGCATAAACGCAGCAGTGATAGGATTGGAGAGGTTCGGTGAGCAAATGAAGACCCTTTGAAGTCATATTGCATGGTACCCATTCCACGGGTTTCAACTACCCAGGTTTAAGGTATTCTTCCTTCAGCTAAAACATGCATGTGGAACCTAGAGTATGATCAACCATGTGATCGGGAGACGTGTTCAAATATGTCTCAGTTTTCGTACCCTGGTACTCGGGTGCAACATTCCAGACGCTTTACTAACACCCTCCCGACTTGGAGAGTCAGTCCCTTTAACCTCCTGTTTGGCCCAGTTTGCAATTTCTGCGGAAGATGAACAGGAATAGCGAGAACCAATGAGAGACTAGCTGGAAGGTGTCTGGACGGGCAAATTTAACTCTCATTTCCCACCAGGAAGAGGAATTAACCAAAGGCTCAGCGTGCCGTGCCGGAACCAGATTAGGGCCTGAAGCCATCCTGCGGTGTTGCGGCCAGCTCAAAAGAAAGCGAGTGGAAGAAAGGAGCTCAGGGGCACTGTAATTCACAAACCTGCAGAGTTATAAATGACAGCTATCGTCCAAAAATATACTGAAGTAAGGCTGCCAAGAGGACTTGAAAGCGGGGCAGAATTGCAGGAAACCGATTTCAGGAGGCAGACTGGAATTGCATTGAAAGCATAGGAAAAGAGGCAGAACGTCCACAATGATGCACTTGGCCAAAAAGGGCGTATGCGTTTTTTCCTGAATATATTCAGGAAAAAACGCATACGCCCTTTTTGGCCAACCAAGCAAGCTTGCAAAGGAAATCTGCACTACAATGAAGTCTCACTTCCCCCCGGTCAAAAGGGCCATCTGAAAAAAGTGTAAAATCCAGAAAGGCAGGACAGGCCATGGAGAACTGGGAGCCTTGTTATGCTGATGGGCGGGATGTAAATTGCCAACAGACACTCGGGAGAAGTGTATGGTGTTTCCTGAAACATCTAAAAAACAAAGCAACAGAGCCTAGGGCACTTCCACTTATGGTCCTATAGCTTAGGGAAATTAAAATCAAAAAGACACAGCCACCCCAAAGTTTGGGACGCCTCTGTTTACAAGAACCTCGTTTACCGTACAAGTTCAACATCGCAGAAAGTGAAAAATGGATAAAGAAGTTGTGGTATTTACTTACAAAGCAATATCACTCAGCAATGAAATCTATGTCATCAGGCCCTTAGCAGCACAATGAGTGGATTCAGGTATGATGATTCTAACTGAAATAAGTCACACAGAAAAAGAAACATCATAAGATATCAGTAATACACGGAATGTAAACTTGGCTACACAGGAACTGAATTACAGAACAGAACAGGGTCTCAAATTTAGAAAACCAACTTATGCTTGCTTAAGGGGAAAGGTGAGTTGGGGTGCTGCATAAAACCAGAGATTGAAATGAGCACAGATAAAGTTCCTTAAGCCAAATATGGAATAGACAAGAGCTACTCCTTGCTCAACGAAATGGACTCAACACCGCATATTAAATGCCTAAGAATGTACCTGACTAGTAAGTATCTTAAAACCTATGGATTGCTATGTCTCCGAAAGAGAATCAAGCATGTGTACAGGGGCATAAACGCAGCAGTGATAGGATTGGAGAGGTTCGGTGAGCAAATGAAGACCCTTTGAAGTCATATTGCATGGTACCCATTCCACGGGTTTCAACTACCCAGGTTTAAGGTATTCTTCCTTCAGCTAAAACATGCATGTGGAACCTAGAGTATGATCAACCATGTGATCGGGAGACGTGTTCAAATATGTCTCAGTTTTCGTACCCTGGTACTCGGGTGCAACATTCCAGACGCTTTACTAACACCCTCCCGACTTGGAGAGTCAGTCCCTTTAACCTCCTGTTTGGCCCAGTTTGCAATTTCTGCGGAAGATGAACAGGAATAGCGAGAACCAATGAGAGACTAGCTGGAAGGTGTCTGGACGGGCAAATTTAACTCTCATTTCCCACCAGGAAGAGGAATTAACCAAAGGCTCAGCGTGCCGTGCCGGAACCAGATTAGGGCCTGAAGCCATCCTGCGGTGTTGCGGCCAGCTCAAAAGAAAGCGAGTGGAAGAAAGGAGCTCAGGGGCACTGTAATTCACAAACCTGCAGAGTTATAAATGACAGCTATCGTCCAAAAATATACTGAAGTAAGGCTGCCAAGAGGACTTGAAAGCGGGGCAGAATTGCAGGAAACCGATTTCAGGAGGCAGACTGGAATTGCATTGAAAGCATAGGAAAAGAGGCAGAATGTCCACAATGATGCACTTGGCCAAAAAGGGCGTATGCGTTTTTTCCTGAATATATTCAGGAAAAAACGCATACGCCCTTTTTGGCCAACCAAGCAAGCTTGCAAAGGAAATCTGCACTACAATGAAGTCTCACTTCCCCCCGGTCAAAAGGGCCATCTGAAAAAAGTGTAAAATCCAGAAAGGCAGGACAGGCCATGGAGAACTGGGAGCCTTGTTATGCTGATGGGCGGGATGTAAATTGCCAACAGACACTCGGGAGAAGTGTATGGTGTTTCCTGAAACATCTAAAAAACAAAGCAACAGAGCCTAGGGCACTTCCACTTATGGTCCTATAGCTTAGGGAAATTAAAATCAAAAAGACACAGCCACCCCAAAGTTTGGGACGCCTCTGTTTACAAGAACCTCGTTTACCGTACAAGTTCAACATCGCAGAAAGTGAAAAATGGATAAAGAAGTTGTGGTATTTACTTACAAAGCAATATCACTCAGCAATGAAATCTATGTCATCAGGCCCTTAGCAGCACAATGAGTGGATTCAGGTATGATGATTCTAACTGAAATAAGTCACACAGAAAAAGAAACATCATAAGATATCAGTAATACACGGAATGTAAACTTGGCTACACAGGAACTGAATTACAGAACAGAACAGGGTCTCAAATTTAGAAAACCAACTTATGCTTGCTTAAGGGGAAAGGTGAGTTGGGGTGCTGCATAAAACCAGAGATTGAAATGAGCACAGATAAAGTTCCTTAAGCCAAATATGGAATAGACAAGAGCTACTCCTTGCTCAACGAAATGGACTCAACACCGCATATTAAATGCCTAAGAATGTACCTGACTAGTAAGTATCTTAAAACCTATGGATTGCTATGTCTCCGAAAGAGAATCAAGCATGTGTACAGGGGCATAAACGCAGCAGTGATAGGATTGGAGAGGTTCGGTGAGCAAATGAAGACCCTTTGAAGTCATATTGCATGGTACCCATTCCACGGGTTTCAACTACCCAGGTTTAAGGTATTCTTCCTTCAGCTAAAACATGCATGTGGAACCTAGAGTATGATCAACCATGTGATCGGGAGACGTGTTCAAATATGTCTCAGTTTTCGTACCCTGGTACTCGGGTGCAACATTCCAGACGCTTTACTAACACCCTCCCGACTTGGAGAGTCAGTCCCTTTAACCTCCTGTTTGGCCCAGTTTGCAATTTCTGCGGAAGATGAACAGGAATAGCGAGAACCAATGAGAGACTAGCTGGAAGGTGTCTGGACGGGCAAATTTAACTCTCATTTCCCACCAGGAAGAGGAATTAACCAAAGGCTCAGCGTGCCGTGCCGGAACCAGATTAGGGCCTGAAGCCATCCTGCGGTGTTGCGGCCAGCTCACAAGAAAGCGAGTGGAAGAAAGGAGCTCAGGGGCACTGTAATTCACAAACCTGCAGAGTTATAAATGACAGCTATCGTCCAAAAATATACTGAAGTAAGGCTGCCAAGAGGACTTGAAAGCGGGGCAGAATTGCAGGAAACCGATTTCAGGAGGCAGACTGGAATTGCATTGAAAGCATAGGAAAAGAGGCAGAACGTCCACAATGATGCACTTGGCCAAAAAGGGCGTATGCGTTTTTTCCTGAATATATTCAGGAAAAAACGCATACGCCCTTTTTGGCCAACCAAGCAAGCTTGCAAAGGAAATCTGCACTACAATGAAGTCTCACTTCCCCCCGGTCAAAAGGGCCATCTGAAAAAAGTGTAAAATCCAGAAAGGCAGGACAGGCCATGGAGAACTGGGAGCCTTGTTATGCTGATGGGCGGGATGTAAATTGCCAACAGACACTCGGGAGAAGTGTATGGTGTTTCCTGAAACATCTAAAAAACAAAGCAACAGAGCCTAGGGCACTTCCACTTATGGTCCTATAGCTTAGGGAAATTAAAATCAAAAAGACACAGCCACCCCAAAGTTTGGGACGCCTCTGTTTACAAGAACCTCGTTTAGCGTACAAGTTCAACATCGCAGAAAGTGAAAAATGGATAAAGAAGTTGTGGTATTTACTTACAAAGCAATATCACTCAGCAATGAAATCTATGTCATCAGGCCCTTAGCAGCACAATGAGTGGATTCAGGTATGATGATTCTAACTGAAATAAGTCACACAGAAAAAGAAACATCATAAGATATCAGTAATACACGGAATGTAAACTTGGCTACACAGGAACTGAATTACAGAACAGAACAGGGTCTCAAATTTAGAAAACCAACTTATGCTTGCTTAAGGGGAAAGGTGAGTTGGGGTGCTGCATAAAACCAGAGATTGAAATGAGCACAGATAAAGTTCCTTAAGCCAAATATGGAATAGACAAGAGCTACTCCTTGCTCAACGAAATGGACTCAACACCGCATATTAAATGCCTAAGAATGTACCTGACTAGTAAGTATCTTAAAACCTATGGATTGCTATGTCTCCGAAAGAGAATCAAGCATGTGTACAGGGGCATAAACGCAGCAGTGATAGGATTGGAGAGGTTCGGTGAGCAAATGAAGACCCTTTGAAGTCATATTGCATGGTACCCATTCCACGGGTTTCAACTACCCAGGTTTAAGGTATTCTTCCTTCAGCTAAAACATGCATGTGGAACCTAGAGTATGATCAACCATGTGATCGGGAGACGTGTTCAAATATGTCTCAGTTTTCGTACCCTGGTACTCGGGTGCAACATTCCAGACGCTTTACTAACACCCTCCCGACTTGGAGAGTCAGTCCCTTTAACCTCCTGTTTGGCCCAGTTTGCAATTTCTGCGGAAGATGAACAGGAATAGCGAGAACCAATGAGAGACTAGCTGGAAGGTGTCTGGACGGGCAAATTTAACTCTCATTTCCCACCAGGAAGAGGAATTAACCAAAGGCTCAGCGTGCCGTGCCGGAACCAGATTAGGGCCTGAAGCCATCCTGCGGTGTTGCGGCCAGCTCACAAGAAAGCGAGTGGAAGAAAGGAGCTCAGGGGCACTGTAATTCACAAACCTGCAGAGTTATAAATGACAGCTATCGTCCAAAAATATACTGAAGTAAGGCTGCCAAGAGGACTTGAAAGCGGGGCAGAATTGCAGGAAACCGATTTCAGGAGGCAGACTGGAATTGCATTGAAAGCATAGGAAAAGAGGCAGAACGTCCACAATGATGCACTTGGCCAAAAAGGGCGTATGCGTTTTTTCCTGAATATATTCAGGAAAAAACGCATACGCCCTTTTTGGCCAACCAAGCAAGCTTGCAAAGGAAATCTGCACTACAATGAAGTCTCACTTCCCCCCGGTCAAAAGGGCCATCTGAAAAAAGTGTAAAATCCAGAAAGGCAGGACAGGCCATGGAGAACTGGGAGCCTTGTTATGCTGATGGGCGGGATGTAAATTGCCAACAGACACTCGGGAGAAGTGTATGGTGTTTCCTGAAACATCTAAAAAACAAAGCAACAGAGCCTAGGGCACTTCCACTTATGGTCCTATAGCTTAGGGAAATTAAAATCAAAAAGACACAGCCACCCCAAAGTTTGGGACGCCTCTGTTTACAAGAACCTCGTTTAGCGTACAAGTTCAACATCGCAGAAAGTGAAAAATGGATAAAGAAGTTGTGGTATTTACTTACAAAGCAATATCACTCAGCAATGAAATCTATGTCATCAGGCCCTTAGCAGCACAATGAGTGGATTCAGGTATGATGATTCTAACTGAAATAAGTCACACAGAAAAAGAAACATCATAAGATATCAGTAATACACGGAATGTAAACTTGGCTACACAGGAACTGAATTACAGAACAGAACAGGGTCTCAAATTTAGAAAACCAACTTATGCTTGCTTAAGGGTAAAGGTGAGTTGGGGTGCTGCATAAAACCAGAGATTGAAATGAGCACAGATAAAGTTCCTTAAGCCAAATATGGAATAGACAAGAGCTACTCCTTGCTCAACGAAATGGACTCAACACCGCATATTAAATGCCTAAGAATGTACCTGACTAGTAAGTATCTTAAAACCTATGGATTGCTATGTCTCCGAAAGAGAATCAAGCATGTGTACAGGGGCATAAACGCAGCAGTGATAGGATTGGAGAGGTTCGGTGAGCAAATGAAGACCCTTTGAAGTCATATTGCATGGTACCCATTCCACGGGTTTCAACTACCCAGGTTTAAGGTATTCTTCCTTCAGCTAAAACATGCATGTGGAACCTAGAGTATGATCAACCATGTGATCGGGAGACGTGTTCAAATATGTCTCAGTTTTCGTACCCTGGTACTCGGGTGCAACATTCCAGACGCTTTACTAACACCCTCCCGACTTGGAGAGTCAGTCCCTTTAACCTCCTGTTTGGCCCAGTTTGCAATTTCTGCGGAAGATGAACAGGAATAGCGAGAACCAATGAGAGACTAGCTGGAAGGTGTCTGGACGGGCAAATTTAACTCTCATTTCCCACCAGGAAGAGGAATTAACCAAAGGCTCAGCGTGCCGTGCCGGAACCAGATTAGGGCCTGAAGCCATCCTGCGGTGTTGCGGCCAGCTCAAAAGAAAGCGAGTGGAAGAAAGGAGCTCAGGGGCACTGTAATTCACAAACCTGCAGAGTTATAAATGACAGCTATCGTCCAAAAATATACTGAAGTAAGGCTGCCAAGAGGACTTGAAAGCGGGGCAGAATTGCAGGAAACCGATTTCAGGAGGCAGACTGGAATTGCATTGAAAGCATAGGAAAAGAGGCAGAATGTCCACAATGATGCACTTGGCCAAAAAGGGCGTATGCGTTTTTTCCTGAATATATTCAGGAAAAAACGCATACGCCCTTTTTGGCCAACCAAGCAAGCTTGCAAAGGAAATCTGCACTACAATGAAGTCTCACTTCCCCCCGGTCAAAAGGGCCATCTGAAAAAAGTGTAAAATCCAGAAAGGCAGGACAGGCCATGGAGAACTGGGAGCCTTGTTATGCTGATGGGCGGGATGTAAATTGCCAACAGACACTCGGGAGAAGTGTATGGTGTTTCCTGAAACATCTAAAAAACAAAGCAACAGAGCCTAGGGCACTTCCACTTATGGTCCTATAGCTTAGGGAAATTAAAATCAAAAAGACACAGCCACCCCAAAGTTTGGGACGCCTCTGTTTACAAGAACCTCGTTTACCGTACAAGTTCAACATCGCAGAAAGTGAAAAATGGATAAAGAAGTTGTGGTATTTACTTACAAAGCAATATCACTCAGCAATGAAATCTATGTCATCAGGCCCTTAGCAGCACAATGAGTGGATTCAGGTATGATGATTCTAACTGAAATAAGTCACACAGAAAAAGAAACATCATAAGATATCAGTAATACACGGAATGTAAACTTGGCTACACAGGAACTGAATTACAGAACAGAACAGGGTCTCAAATTTAGAAAACCAACTTATGCTTGCTTAAGGGGAAAGGTGAGTTGGGGTGCTGCATAAAACCAGAGATTGAAATGAGCACAGATAAAGTTCCTTAAGCCAAATATGGAATAGACAAGAGCTACTCCTTGCTCAACGAAATGGACTCAACACCGCATATTAAATGCCTAAGAATGTACCTGACTAGTAAGTATCTTAAAACCTATGGATTGCTATGTCTCCGAAAGAGAATCAAGCATGTGTACAGGGGCATAAACGCAGCAGTGATAGGATTGGAGAGGTTCGGTGAGCAAATGAAGACCCTTTGAAGTCATATTGCATGGTACCCATTCCACGGGTTTCAACTACCCAGGTTTAAGGTATTCTTCCTTCAGCTAAAACATGCATGTGGAACCTAGAGTATGATCAACCATGTGATCGGGAGACGTGTTCAAATATGTCTCAGTTTTCGTACCCTGGTACTCGGGTGCAACATTCCAGACGCTTTACTAACACCCTCCCGACTTGGAGAGTCAGTCCCTTTAACCTCCTGTTTGGCCCAGTTTGCAATTTCTGCGGAAGATGAACAGGAATAGCGAGAACCAATGAGAGACTAGCTGGAAGGTGTCTGGACGGGCAAATTTAACTCTCATTTCCCACCAGGAAGAGGAATTAACCAAAGGCTCAGCGTGCCGTGCCGGAAGCAGATTAGGGCCTGAAGCCATCCTGCGGTGTTGCGGCCAGCTCAAAAGAAAGCGAGTTGAAGAAAGGAGCTCAGGGGCACTGTAATTCACAAACCTGCAGAGTTATAAATGACAGCTATCGTCCAAAAATATACTGAAGTAAGGCTGCCAAGAGGACTTGAAAGCGGGGCAGAATTGCAGGAAACCGATTTCAGGAGGCAGACTGGAATTGCATTGAAAGCATAGGAAAAGAGGCAGAACGTCCACAATGATGCACTTGGCCAAAAAGGGCGTATGCGTTTTTTCCTGAATATATTCAGGAAAAAACGCATACGCCCTTTTTGGCCAACCAAGCAAGCTTGCAAAGGAAATCTGCACTACAATGAAGTCTCACTTCCCCCCGGTCAAAAGGGCCATCTGAAAAAAGTGTAAAATCCAGAAAGGCAGGACAGGCCATGGAGAACTGGGAGCCTTGTTATGCTGATGGGCGGGATGTAAATTGCCAACAGACACTCGGGAGAAGTGTATGGTGTTTCCTGAAACATCTAAAAAACAAAGCAACAGAGCCTAGGGCACTTCCACTTATGGTCCTATAGCTTAGGGAAATTAAAATCAAAAAGACACAGCCACCCCAAAGTTTGGGACGCCTCTGTTTACAAGAACCTCGTTTACCGTACAAGTTCAACATCGCAGAAAGTGAAAAATGGATAAAGAAGTTGTGGTATTTACTTACAAAGCAATATCACTCAGCAATGAAATCTATGTCATCAGGCCCTTAGCAGCACAATGAGTGGATTCAGGTATGATGATTCTAACTGAAATAAGTCACACAGAAAAAGAAACATCATAAGATATCAGTAATACACGGAATGTAAACTTGGCTACACAGGAACTGAATTACAGAACAGAACAGGGTCTCAAATTTAGAAAACCAACTTATGCTTGCTTAAGGGGAAAGGTGAGTTGGGGTGCTGCATAAAACCAGAGATTGAAATGAGCACAGATAAAGTTCCTTAAGCCAAATATGGAATAGACAAGAGCTACTCCTTGCTCAACGAAATGGACTCAACACCGCATATTAAATGCCTAAGAATGTACCTGACTAGTAAGTATCTTAAAACCTATGGATTGCTATGTCTCCGAAAGAGAATCAAGCATGTGTACAGGGGCATAAACGCAGCAGTGATAGGATTGGAGAGGTTCGGTGAGCAAATGAAGACCCTTTGAAGTCATATTGCATGGTACCCATTCCACGGGTTTCAACTACCCAGGTTTAAGGTATTCTTCCTTCAGCTAAAACATGCATGTGGAACCTAGAGTATGATCAACCATGTGATCGGGAGACGTGTTCAAATATGTCTCAGTTTTCGTACCCTGGTACTCGGGTGCAACATTCCAGACGCTTTACTAACACCCTCCCGACTTGGAGAGTCAGTCCCTTTAACCTCCTGTTTGGCCCAGTTTGCAATTTCTGCGGAAGATGAACAGGAATAGCGAGAACCAATGAGAGACTAGCTGGAAGGTGTCTGGACGGGCAAATTTAACTCTCATTTCCCACCAGGAAGAGGAATTAACCAAAGGCTCAGCGTGCCGTGCCGGAACCAGATTAGGGCCTGAAGCCATCCTGCGGTGTTGCGGTCAGGTCACAAGAAAGCGAGTTGAAGAAAGGAGCTCAGGGGCACTGTAATTCACAAACCTGCAGAGTTATAAATGACAGCTATCGTCCAAAAATATACTGAAGTAAGGCTGCCAAGAGGACTTGAAAGCGGGGCAGAATTGCAGGAAACCGATTTCAGGAGGCAGACTGGAATTGCATTGAAAGCATAGGAAAAGAGGCAGAACGTCCACAATGATGCACTTGGCCAAAAAGGGCGTATGCGTTTTTTCCTGAATATATTCAGGAAAAAACGCATACGCCCTTTTTGGCCAACCAAGCAAGCTTGCAAAGGAAATCTGCACTACAATGAAGTCTCACTTCCCCCCGGTCAAAAGGGCCATCTGAAAAAAGTGTAAAATCCAGAAAGGCAGGACAGGCCATGGAGAACTGGGAGCCTTGTTATGCTGATGGGCGGGATGTAAATTGCCAACAGACACTCGGGAGAAGTGTATGGTGTTTCCTGAAACATCTAAAAAACAAAGCAACAGAGCCTAGGGCACTTCCACTTATGGTCCTATAGCTTAGGGAAATTAAAATCAAAAAGACACAGCCACCCCAAAGTTTGGGACGCCTCTGTTTACAAGAACCTCGTTTACCGTACAAGTTCAACATCGCAGAAAGTGAAAAATGGATAAAGAAGTTGTGGTATTTACTTACAAAGCAATATCACTCAGCAATGAAATCTATGTCATCAGGCCCTTAGCAGCACAATGAGTGGATTCAGGTATGATGATTCTAACTGAAATAAGTCACACAGAAAAAGAAACATCATAAGATATCAGTAATACACGGAATGTAAACTTGGCTACACAGGAACTGAATTACAGAACAGAACAGGGTCTCAAATTTAGAAAACCAACTTATGCTTGCTTAAGGGGAAAGGTGAGTTGGGGTGCTGCATAAAACCAGAGATTGAAATGAGCACAGATAAAGTTCCTTAAGCCAAATATGGAATAGACAAGAGCTACTCCTTGCTCAACGAAATGGACTCAACACCGCATATTAAATGCCTAAGAATGTACCTGACTAGTAAGTATCTTAAAACCTATGGATTGCTATGTCTCCGAAAGAGAATCAAGCATGTGTACAGGGGCATAAACGCAGCAGTGATAGGATTGGAGAGGTTCGGTGAGCAAATGAAGACCCTTTGAAGTCATATTGCATGGTACCCATTCCACAGGTTTCAACTACCCAGGTTTAAGGTATTCTTCCTTCAGCTAAAACATGCATGTGGAACCTAGAGTATGATCAACCATGTGATCGGGAGACGTGTTCAAATATGTCTCAGTTTTCGTACCCTGGTACTCGGGTGCAACATTCCAGACGCTTTACTAACACCCTCCCGACTTGGAGAGTCAGTCCCTTTAACCTCCTGTTTGGCCCAGTTTGCAATTTCTGCGGAAGATGAACAGGAATAGCGAGAACCAATGAGAGACTAGCTGGAGGTGTCTGGACGGGCAAATTTAACTCTCATTTCCCACCAGGAAGAGGAATTAACCAAAGGCTCAGCGTGCCGTGCCGGAACCAGATTAGGGCCTGAAGCCATCCTGCGGTGTTGCGGTCAGGTCACAAGAAAGCGAGTTGAAGAAAGGAGCTCAGGGGCACTGTAATTCACAAACCTGCAGAGTTATAAATGACAGCTATCGTCCAAAAATATACTGAAGTAAGGCTGCCAAGAGGACTTGAAAGCGGGGCAGAATTGCAGGAAACCGATTTCAGGAGGCAGACTGGAATTGCATTGAAAGCATAGGAAAAGAGGCAGAACGTCCACAATGATGCACTTGGCCAAAAAGGGCGTATGCGTTTTTTCCTGAATATATTCAGGAAAAAACGCATACGCCCTTTTTGGCCAACCAAGCAAGCTTGCAAAGGAAATCTGCACTACAATGAAGTCTCACTTCCCCCCGGTCAAAAGGGCCATCTGAAAAAAGTGTAAAATCCAGAAAGGCAGGACAGGCCATGGAGAACTGGGAGCCTTGTTATGCTGATGGGCGGGATGTAAATTGCCAACAGACACTCGGGAGAAGTGTATGGTGTTTCCTGAAACATCTAAAAAACAAAGCAACAGAGCCTAGGGCACTTCCACTTATGGTCCTATAGCTTAGGGAAATTAAAATCAAAAAGACACAGCCACCCCAAAGTTTGGGACGCCTCTGTTTACAAGAACCTCGTTTACCGTACAAGTTCAACATCGCAGAAAGTGAAAAATGGATAAAGAAGTTGTGGTATTTACTTACAAAGCAATATCACTCAGCAATGAAATCTATGTCATCAGGCCCTTAGCAGCACAATGAGTGGATTCAGGTATGATGATTCTAACTGAAATAAGTCACACAGAAAAAGAAACATCATAAGATATCAGTAATACACGGAATGTAAACTTGGCTACACAGGAACTGAATTACAGAACAGAACAGGGTCTCAAATTTAGAAAACCAACTTATGCTTGCTTAAGGGGAAAGGTGAGTTGGGGTGCTACATAAAACCAGAGATTGAAATGAGCACAGATAAAGTTCCTTAAGCCAAATATGGAATAGACAAGAGCTACTCCTTGCTCAACGAAATGGACTCAACACCGCATATTAAATGCCTAAGAATGTACCTGACTAGTAAGTATCTTAAAACCTATGGATTGCTATGTCTCCGAAAGAGAATCAAGCATGTGTACAGGGGCATAAACGCAGCAGTGATAGGATTGGAGAGGTTCGGTGAGCAAATGAAGACCCTTTGAAGTCATATTGCATGGTACCCATTCCACGGGTTTCAACTACCCAGGTTTAAGGTATTCTTCCTTCAGCTAAAACATGCATGTGGAACCTAGAGTATGATCAACCATGTGATCGGGAGACGTGTTCAAATATGTCTCAGTTTTCGTACCCTGGTACTCGGGTGCAACATTCCAGATGCTTTACTAACACCCTCCCGACTTGGAGAGTCAGTCCCTTTAACCTCCTGTTTGGCCCAGTTTGCAATTTCTGCGGAAGATGAACAGGAATAGCGAGAACCAATGAGAGACTAGCTGGAAGGTGTCTGGACGGGCAAATTTAACTCTCATTTCCCACCAGGAAGAGGAATTAACCAAAGGCTCAGCGTGCCGTGCCGGAAGCAGATTAGGGCCTGAAGCCATCCTGCGGTGTTGCGGCCAGCTCAAAAGAAAGCGAGTTGAAGAAAGGAGCTCAGGGGCACTGTAATTCACAAACCTGCAGAGTTATAAATGACAGCTATCGTCCAAAAATATACTGAAGTAAGGCTGCCAAGAGGACTTGAAAGCGGGGCAGAATTGCAGGAAACCGATTTCAGGAGGCAGACTGGAATTGCATTGAAAGCATAGGAAAAGAGGCAGAACGTCCACAATGATGCACTTGGCCAAAAAGGGCGTATGCGTTTTTTCCTGAATATATTCAGGAAAAAACGCATACGCCCTTTTTGGCCAACCAAGCAAGCTTGCAAAGGAAATCTGCACTACAATGAAGTCTCACTTCCCCCCGGTCAAAAGGGCCATCTGAAAAAAGTGTAAAATCCAGAAAGGCAGGACAGGCCATGGAGAACTGGGAGCCTTGTTATGCTGATGGGCGGGATGTAAATTGCCAACAGACACTCGGGAGAAGTGTATGGTGTTTCCTGAAACATCTAAAAAACAAAGCAACAGAGCCTAGGGCACTTCCACTTATGGTCCTATAGCTTAGGGAAATTAAAATCAAAAAGACACAGCCACCCCAAAGTTTGGGACGCCTCTGTTTACAAGAACCTCGTTTACCGTACAAGTTCAACATCGCAGAAAGTGAAAAATGGATAAAGAAGTTGTGGTATTTACTTACAAAGCAATATCACTCAGCAATGAAATCTATGTCATCAGGCCCTTAGCAGCACAATGAGTGGATTCAGGTATGATGATTCTAACTGAAATAAGTCACACAGAAAAAGAAACATCATAAGATATCAGTAATACACGGAATGTAAACTTGGCTACACAGGAACTGAATTACAGAACAGAACAGGGTCTCAAATTTAGAAAACCAACTTATGCTTGCTTAAGGGGAAAGGTGAGTTGGGGTGCTGCATAAAACCAGAGATTGAAATGAGCACAGATAAAGTTCCTTAAGCCAAATATGGAATAGACAAGAGCTACTCCTTGCTCAACGAAATGGACTCAACACCGCATATTAAATGCCTAAGAATGTACCTGACTAGTAAGTATCTTAAAACCTATGGATTGCTATGTCTCCGAAAGAGAATCAAGCATGTGTACAGGGGCATAAACGCAGCAGTGATAGGATTGGAGAGGTTCGGTGAGCAAATGAAGACCCTTTGAAGTCATATTGCATGGTACCCATTCCACGGGTTTCAACTACCCAGGTTTAAGGTATTCTTCCTTCAGCTAAAACATGCATGTGGAACCTAGAGTATGATCAACCATGTGATCGGGAGACGTGTTCAAATATGTCTCAGTTTTCGTACCCTGGTACTCGGGTGCAACATTCCAGACGCTTTACTAACACCCTCCCGACTTGGAGAGTCAGTCCCTTTAACCTCCTGTTTGGCCCAGTTTGCAATTTCTGCGGAAGATGAACAGGAATAGCGAGAACCAATGAGAGACTAGCTGGAAGGTGTCTGGACGGGCAAATTTAACTCTCATTTCCCACCAGGAAGAGGAATTAACCAAAGGCTCAGCGTGCCGTGCCGGAACCAGATTAGGGCCTGAAGCCATCCTGCGGTGTTGCGGTCAGGTCACAAGAAAGCGAGTTGAAGAAAGGAGCTCAGGGGCACTGTAATTCACAAACCTGCAGAGTTATAAATGACAGCTATCGTCCAAAAATATACTGAAGTAAGGCTGCCAAGAGGACTTGAAAGCGGGGCAGAATTGCAGGAAACCGATTTCAGGAGGCAGACTGGAATTGCATTGAAAGCATAGGAAAAGAGGCAGAACGTCCACAATGATGCACTTGGCCAAAAAGGGCGTATGCGTTTTTTCCTGAATATATTCAGGAAAAAACGCATACGCCCTTTTTGGCCAACCAAGCAAGCTTGCAAAGGAAATCTGCACTACAATGAAGTCTCACTTCCCCCCGGTCAAAAGGGCCATCTGAAAAAAGTGTAAAATCCAGAAAGGCAGGACAGGCCATGGAGAACTGGGAGCCTTGTTATGCTGATGGGCGGGATGTAAATTGCCAACAGACACTCGGGAGAAGTGTATGGTGTTTCCTGAAACATCTAAAAAACAAAGCAACAGAGCCTAGGGCACTTCCACTTATGGTCCTATAGCTTAGGGAAATTAAAATCAAAAAGACACAGCCACCCCAAAGTTTGGGACGCCTCTGTTTACAAGAACCTCGTTTACCGTACAAGTTCAACATCGCAGAAAGTGAAAAATGGATAAAGAAGTTGTGGTATTTACTTACAAAGCAATATCACTCAGCAATGAAATCTATGTCATCAGGCCCTTAGCAGCACAATGAGTGGATTCAGGTATGATGATTCTAACTGAAATAAGTCACACAGAAAAAGAAACATCATAAGATATCAGTAATACACGGAATGTAAACTTGGCTACACAGGAACTGAATTACAGAACAGAACAGGGTCTCAAATTTAGAAAACCAACTTATGCTTGCTTAAGGGGAAAGGTGAGTTGGGGTGCTGCATAAAACCAGAGATTGAAATGAGCACAGATAAAGTTCCTTAAGCCAAATATGGAATAGACAAGAGCTACTCCTTGCTCAGCGAAATGGACTCAACACCCCATATTAAATGCCTAAGAATGTACCTGACTAGTAAGTATCTTAAAACCTATGGATTGCTATGTCTCCGAAAGAGAATCAAGCATGTGTACAGGGGCATAAACGCAGCAGTGATAGGATTGGAGAGGTTCGGTGAGCAAATGAAGACCCTTTGAAGTCATATTGCATGGTACCCATTCCACGGGTTTCAACTACCCAGGTTTAAGGTATTCTTCCTTCAGCTAAAACATGCATGTGGAACCTAGAGTATGATCAACCATGTGATCGGGAGACGTGTTCAAATATGTCTCAGTTTTCGTACCCTGGTACTCGGGTGCAACATTCCAGACGCTTTACTAACACCCTCCCGACTTGGAGAGTCAGTCCCTTTAACCTCCTGTTTGGCCCAGTTTGCAATTTCTGCGGAAGATGAACAGGAATAGCGAGAACCAATGAGAGACTAGCTGGAGGTGTCTGGACGGGCAAATTTAACTCTCATTTCCCACCAGGAAGAGGAATTAACCAAAGGCTCAGCGTGCCGTGCCGGAACCAGATTAGGGCCTGAAGCCATCCTGCGGTGTTGCGGTCAGGTCACAAGAAAGCGAGTTGAAGAAAGGAGCTCAGGGGCACTGTAATTCACAAACCTGCAGAGTTATAAATGACAGCTATCGTCCAAAAATATACTGAAGTAAGGCTGCCAAGAGGACTTGAAAGCGGGGCAGAATTGCAGGAAACCGATTTCAGGAGGCAGACTGGAATTGCATTGAAAGCATAGGAAAAGAGGCAGAACGTCCACAATGATGCACTTGGCCAAAAAGGGCGTATGCGTTTTTTCCTGAATATATTCAGGAAAAAACGCATACGCCCTTTTTGGCCAACCAAGCAAGCTTGCAAAGGAAATCTGCACTACAATGAAGTCTCACTTCCCCCCGGTCAAAAGGGCCATCTGAAAAAAGTGTAAAATCCAGAAAGGCAGGACAGGCCATGGAGAACTGGGAGCCTTGTTATGCTGATGGGCGGGATGTAAATTGCCAACAGACACTCGGGAGAAGTGTATGGTGTTTCCTGAAACATCTAAAAAACAAAGCAACAGAGCCTAGGGCACTTCCACTTATGGTCCTATAGCTTAGGGAAATTAAAATCAAAAAGACACAGCCACCCCAAAGTTTGGGACGCCTCTGTTTACAAGAACCTCGTTTACCGTACAAGTTCAACATCGCAGAAAGTGAAAAATGGATAAAGAAGTTGTGGTATTTACTTACAAAGCAATATCACTCAGCAATGAAATCTATGTCATCAGGCCCTTAGCAGCACAATGAGTGGATTCAGGTATGATGATTCTAACTGAAATAAGTCACACAGAAAAAGAAACATCATAAGATATCAGTAATACACGGAATGTAAACTTGGCTACACAGGAACTGAATTACAGAACAGAACAGGGTCTCAAATTTAGAAAACCAACTTATGCTTGCTTAAGGGGAAAGGTGAGTTGGGGTGCTACATAAAACCAGAGATTGAAATGAGCACAGATAAAGTTCCTTAAGCCAAATATGGAATAGACAAGAGCTACTCCTTGCTCAACGAAATGGACTCAACACCGCATATTAAATGCCTAAGAATGTACCTGACTAGTAAGTATCTTAAAACCTATGGATTGCTATGTCTCCGAAAGAGAATCAAGCATGTGTACAGGGGCATAAACGCAGCAGTGATAGGATTGGAGAGGTTCGGTGAGCAAATGAAGACCCTTTGAAGTCATATTGCATGGTACCCATTCCACGGGTTTCAACTACCCAGGTTTAAGGTATTCTTCCTTCAGCTAAAACATGCATGTGGAACCTAGAGTATGATCAACCATGTGATCGGGAGACGTGTTCAAATATGTCTCAGTTTTCGTACCCTGGTACTCGGGTGCAACATTCCAGATGCTTTACTAACACCCTCCCGACTTGGAGAGTCAGTCCCTTTAACCTCCTGTTTGGCCCAGTTTGCAATTTCTGCGGAAGATGAACAGGAATAGCGAGAACCAATGAGAGACAAGCTGGAGGTGTCTGGACGGGCAAATTTAACTCTCATTTCCCACCAGGAAGAGGAATTAACCAAAGGCTCAGCGTGCCGTGCCGGAACCAGATTAGGGCCTGAAGCCATCCTGCGGTGTTGCGGCCAGCTCAAAAGAAAGCGAGTTGAAGAAAGGAGCTCAGGGGCACTGTAATTCACAAACCTGCAGAGTTATAAATGACAGCTATCGTCCAAAAATATACTGAAGTAAGGCTGCCAAGAGGACTTGAAAGCGGGGCAGAATTGCAGGAAACCGATTTCAGGAGGTAGACTGGAATTGCATTGAAAGCATAGGAAAAGAGGCAGAACGTCCACAATGATGCACTTGGCCAAAAAGGGCGTATGCGTTTTTTCCTGAATATATTCAGGAAAAAACGCATACGCCCTTTTTGGCCAACCAAGCAAGCTTGCAAAGGAAATCTGCACTACAATGAAGTCTCACTTCCCCCCGGTCAAAAGGGCCATCTGAAAAAAGTGTAAAATCCAGAAAGGCAGGACAGGCCATGGAGAACTGGGAGCCTTGTTATGCTGATGGGCGGGATGTAAATTGCCAACAGACACTCGGGAGAAGTGTATGGTGTTTCCTGAAACATCTAAAAAACAAAGCAACAGAGCCTAGGGCACTTCCACTTATGGTCCTATAGCTTAGGGAAATTAAAATCAAAAAGACACAGCCACCCCAAAGTTTGGGACGCCTCTGTTTACAAGAACCTCGTTTACCGTACAAGTTCAACATCGCAGAAAGTGAAAAATGGATAAAGAAGTTGTGGTATTTACTTACAAAGCAATATCACTCAGCAATGAAATCTATGTCATCAGGCCCTTAGCAGCACAATGAGTGGATTCAGGTATGATGATTCTAACTGAAATAAGTCACACAGAAAAAGAAACATCATAAGATATCAGTAATACACGGAATGTAAACTTGGCTACACAGGAACTGAATTACAGAACAGAACAGGGTCTCAAATTTAGAAAACCAACTTATGCTTGCTTAAGGGGAAAGGTGAGTTGGGGTGCTGCATAAAACCAGAGATTGAAATGAGCACAGATAAAGTTCCTTAAGCCAAATATGGAATAGACAAGAGCTACTCCTTGCTCAACGAAATGGACTCAACACCGCATATTAAATGCCTAAGAATGTACCTGACTAGTAAGTATCTTAAAACCTATGGATTGCTATGTCTCCGAAAGAGAATCAAGCATGTGTACAGGGGCATAAACGCAGCAGTGATAGGATTGGAGAGGTTCGGTGAGCAAATGAAGACCCTTTGAAGTCATATTGCATGGTACCCATTCCACGGGTTTCAACTACCCAGGTTTAAGGTATTCTTCCTTCAGCTAAAACATGCATGTGGAACCTAGAGTATGATCAACCATGTGATCGGGAGACGTGTTCAAATATGTCTCAGTTTTCGTACCCTGGTACTCGGGTGCAACATTCCAGACGGTTTACTAACACCCTCCCGACTTGGAGAGTCAGTCCCTTTAACCTCCTGTTTGGCCCAGTTTGCAATTTCTGCGGAAGATGAACAGGAATAGCGAGAACCAATGAGAGACTAGCTGGAAGGTGTCTGGACGGGCAAATTTAACTCTCATTTCCCACCAGGAAGAGGAATTAACCAAAGGCTCAGCGTGCCGTGCCGGAACCAGATTAGGGCCTGAAGCCATCCTGCGGTGTTGCGGCCAGGTCACAAGAAAGCGAGTTGAAGAAAGGAGCTCAGGGGCACTGTAATTCACAAACCTGCAGAGTTATAAATGACAGCTATCGTCCAAAAATATACTGAAGTAAGGCTGCCAAGAGGACTTGAAAGCGGGGCAGAATTGCAGGAAACCGATTTCAGGAGGCAGACTGGAATTGCATTGAAAGCATAGGAAAAGAGGCAGAACGTCCACAATGATGCACTTGGCCAAAAAGGGCGTATGCGTTTTTTCCTGAATATATTCAGGAAAAAACGCATACGCCCTTTTTGGCCAACCAAGCAAGCTTGCAAAGGAAATCTGCACTACAATGAAGTCTCACTTCCCCCCGGTCAAAAGGGCCATCTGAAAAAAGTGTAAAATCCAGAAAGGCAGGACAGGCCATGGAGAACTGGGAGCCTTGTTATGCTGATGGGCGGGATGTAAATTGCCAACAGACACTCGGGAGAAGTGTATGGTGTTTCCTGAAACATCTAAAAAACAAAGCAACAGAGCCTAGGGCACTTCCACTTATGGTCCTATAGCTTAGGGAAATTAAAATCAAAAAGACACAGCCACCCCAAAGTTTGGGACGCCTCTGTTTACAAGAACCTCGTTTACCGTACAAGTTCAACATCGCAGAAAGTGAAAAATGGATAAAGAAGTTGTGGTATTTACTTACAAAGCAATATCACTCAGCAATGAAATCTATGTCATCAGGCCCTTAGCAGCACAATGAGTGGATTCAGGTATGATGATTCTAACTGAAATAAGTCACACAGAAAAAGAAACATCATAAGATATCAGTAATACACGGAATGTAAACTTGGCTACACAGGAACTGAATTACAGAACAGAACAGGGTCTCAAATTTAGAAAACCAACTTATGCTTGCTTAAGGGGAAAGGTGAGTTGGGGTGCTGCATAAAACCAGAGATTGAAATGAGCACAGATAAAGTTCCTTAAGCCAAATATGGAATAGACAAGAGCTACTCCTTGCTCAACGAAATGGACTCAACACCGCATATTAAATGCCTAAGAATGTACCTGACTAGTAAGTATCTTAAAACCTATGGATTGCTATGTCTCCGAAAGAGAATCAAGCATGTGTACAGGGGCATAAACGCAGCAGTGATAGGATTGGAGAGGTTCGGTGAGCAAATGAAGACCCTTTGAAGTCATATTGCATGGTACCCATTCCACGGGTTTCAACTACCCAGGTTTAAGGTATTCTTCCTTCAGCTAAAACATGCATGTGGAACCTAGAGTATGATCAACCATGTGATCGGGAGACGTGTTCAAATATGTCTCAGTTTTCGTACCCTGGTACTCGGGTGCAACATTCCAGACGCTTTACTAACACCCTCCCGACTTGGAGAGTCAGTCCCTTTAACCTCCTGTTTGGCCCAGTTTGCAATTTCTGCGGAAGATGAACAGGAATAGCGAGAACCAATGAGAGACTAGCTGGAAGGTGTCTGGACGGGCAAATTTAACTCTCATTTCCCACCAGGAAGAGGAATTAACCAAAGGCTCAGCGTGCCGTGCCGGAACCAGATTAGGGCCTGAAGCCATCCTGCGGTGTTGCGGCCAGCTCACAAGAAAGCGAGTGGAAGAAAGGAGCTCAGGGGCACTGTAATTCACAAACCTGCAGAGTTATAAATGACAGCTATCGTCCAAAAATATACTGAAGTAAGGCTGCCAAGAGGACTTGAAAGCGGGGCAGAATTGCAGGAAACCGATTTCAGGAGGCAGACTGGAATTGCATTGAAAGCATAGGAAAAGAGGCAGAACGTCCACAATGATGCACTTGGCCAAAAAGGGCGTATGCGTTTTTTCCTGAATATATTCAGGAAAAAACGCATACGCCCTTTTTGGCCAACCAAGCAAGCTTGCAAAGGAAATCTGCACTACAATGAAGTCTCACTTCCCCCCGGTCAAAAGGGCCATCTGAAAAAAGTGTAAAATCCAGAAAGGCAGGACAGGCCATGGAGAACTGGGAGCCTTGTTATGCTGATGGGCGGGATGTAAATTGCCAACAGACACTCGGGAGAAGTGTATGGTGTTTCCTGAAACATCTAAAAAACAAAGCAACAGAGCCTAGGGCACTTCCACTTATGGTCCTATAGCTTAGGGAAATTAAAATCAAAAAGACACAGCCACCCCAAAGTTTGGGACGCCTCTGTTTACAAGAACCTCGTTTACCGTACAAGTTCAACATCGCAGAAAGTGAAAAATGGATAAAGAAGTTGTGGTATTTACTTACAAAGCAATATCACTCAGCAATGAAATCTATGTCATCAGGCCCTTAGCAGCACAATGAGTGGATTCAGGTATGATGATTCTAACTGAAATAAGTCACACAGAAAAAGAAACATCATAAGATATCAGTAATACAGGGAATGTAAACTTGGCTACACAGGAACTGAATTACAGAACAGAACAGGGTCTCAAATTTAGAAAACCAACTTATGCTTGCTTAAGGGGAAAGGTGAGTTGGGGTGCTGCATAAAACCAGAGATTGAAATGAGCACAGATAAAGTTCCTTAAGCCAAATATGGAATAGACAAGAGCTACTCCTTGCTCAACGAAATGGACTCAACACCGCATATTAAATGCCTAAGAATGTACCTGACTAGTAAGTATCTTAAAACCTATGGATTGCTATGTCTCCGAAAGAGAATCAAGCATGTGTACAGGGGCATAAACGCAGCAGTGATAGGATTGGAGAGGTTCGGTGAGCAAATGAAGACCCTTTGAAGTCATATTGCATGGTACCCATTCCACGGGTTTCAACTACCCAGGTTTAAGGTATTCTTCCTTCAGCTAAAACATGCATGTGGAACCTAGAGTATGATCAACCATGTGATCGGGAGACGTGTTCAAATATGTCTCAGTTTTCGTACCCTGGTACTCGGGTGCAACATTCCAGACGCTTTACTAACACCCTCCCGACTTGGAGAGTCAGTCCCTTTAACCTCCTGTTTGGCCCAGTTTGCAATTTCTGCGGAAGATGAACAGGAATAGCGAGAACCAATGAGAGACTAGCTGGAAGGTGTCTGGACGGGCAAATTTAACTCTCATTTCCCACCAGGAAGAGGAATTAACCAAAGGCTCAGCGTGCCGTGCCGGAACCAGATTAGGGCCTGAAGCCATCCTGCGGTGTTGCGGCCAGCTCACAAGAAAGCGAGTGGAAGAAAGGAGCTCAGGGGCACTGTAATTCACAAACCTGCAGAGTTATAAATGACAGCTATCGTCCAAAAATATACTGAAGTAAGGCTGCCAAGAGGACTTGAAAGCGGGGCAGAATTGCAGGAAACCGATTTCAGGAGGCAGACTGGAATTGCATTGAAAGCATAGGAAAAGAGGCAGAACGTCCACAATGATGCACTTGGCCAAAAAGGGCGTATGCGTTTTTTCCTGAATATATTCAGGAAAAAACGCATACGCCCTTTTTGGCCAACCAAGCAAGCTTGCAAAGGAAATCTGCACTACAATGAAGTCTCACTTCCCCCCGGTCAAAAGGGCCATCTGAAAAAAGTGTAAAATCCAGAAAGGCAGGACAGGCCATGGAGAACTGGGAGCCTTGTTATGCTGATGGGCGGGATGTAAATTGCCAACAGACACTCGGGAGAAGTGTATGGTGTTTCCTGAAACATCTAAAAAACAAAGCAACAGAGCCTAGGGCACTTCCACTTATGGTCCTATAGCTTAGGGAAATTAAAATCAAAAAGACACAGCCACCCCAAAGTTTGGGACGCCTCTGTTTACAAGAACCTCGTTTACCGTACAAGTTCAACATCGCAGAAAGTGAAAAATGGATAAAGAAGTTGTGGTATTTACTTACAAAGCAATATCACTCAGCAATGAAATCTATGTCATCAGGCCCTTAGCAGCACAATGAGTGGATTCAGGTATGATGATTCTAACTGAAATAAGTCACACAGAAAAAGAAACATCATAAGATATCAGTAATACAGGGAATGTAAACTTGGCTACACAGGAACTGAATTACAGAACAGAACAGGGTCTCAAATTTAGAAAACCAACTTATGCTTGCTTAAGGGGAAAGGTGAGTTGGGGTGCTGCATAAAACCAGAGATTGAAATGAGCACAGATAAAGTTCCTTAAGCCAAATATGGAATAGACAAGAGCTACTCCTTGCTCAACGAAATGGACTCAACACCGCATATTAAATGCCTAAGAATGTACCTGACTAGTAAGTATCTTAAAACCTATGGATTGCTATGTCTCCGAAAGAGAATCAAGCATGTGTACAGGGGCATAAACGCAGCAGTGATAGGATTGGAGAGGTTCGGTGAGCAAATGAAGACCCTTTGAAGTCATATTGCATGGTACCCATTCCACGGGTTTCAACTACCCAGGTTTAAGGTATTCTTCCTTCAGCTAAAACATGCATGTGGAACCTAGAGTATGATCAACCATGTGATCGGGAGACGTGTTCAAATATGTCTCAGTTTTCGTACCCTGGTACTCGGGTGCAACATTCCAGACGGTTTACTAACACCCTCCCGACTTGGAGAGTCAGTCCCTTTAACCTCCTGTTTGGCCCAGTTTGCAATTTCTGCGGAAGATGAACAGGAATAGCGAGAACCAATGAGAGACTAGCTGGAAGGTGTCTGGACGGGCAAATTTAACTCTCATTTCCCACCAGGAAGAGGAATTAACCAAAGGCTCAGCGTGCCGTGCCGGAACCAGATTAGGGCCTGAAGCCATCCTGCGGTGTTGCGGCCAGCTCAAAAGAAAGCGAGTGGAAGAAAGGAGCTCAGGGGCACTGTAATTCACAAACCTGCAGAGTTATAAATGACAGCTATCGTCCAAAAATATACTGAAGTAAGGCTGCCAAGAGGACTTGAAAGCGCGGCAGAATTGCAGGAAACCGATTTCAGGAGGCAGACTGGAATTGCATTGAAAGCATAGGAAAAGAGGCAGAATGTCCACAATGATGCACTTGGCCAAAAAGGGCGTATGCGTTTTTTCCTGAATATATTCAGGAAAAAACGCATACGCCCTTTTTGGCCAACCAAGCAAGCTTGCAAAGGAAATCTGCACTACAATGAAGTCTCACTTCCCCCCGGTCAAAAGGGCCATCTGAAAAAAGTGTAAAATCCAGAAAGGCAGGACAGGCCATGGAGAACTGGGAGCCTTGTTATGCTGATGGGCGGGATGTAAATTGCCAACAGACACTCGGGAGAAGTGTATGGTGTTTCCTGAAACATCTAAAAAACAAAGCAACAGAGCCTAGGGCACTTCCACTTATGGTCCTATAGCTTAGGGAAATTAAAATCAAAAAGACACAGCCACCCCAAAGTTTGGGACGCCTCTGTTTACAAGAACCTCGTTTACCGTACAAGTTCAACATCGCAGAAAGTGAAAAATGGATAAAGAAGTTGTGGTATTTACTTACAAAGCAATATCACTCAGCAATGAAATCTATGTCATCAGGCCCTTAGCAGCACAATGAGTGGATTCAGGTATGATGATTCTAACTGAAATAAGTCACACAGAAAAAGAAACATCATAAGATATCAGTAATACACGGAATGTAAACTTGGCTACACAGGAACTGAATTACAGAACAGAACAGGGTCTCAAATTTAGAAAACCAACTTATGCTTGCTTAAGGGGAAAGGTGAGTTGGGGTGCTGCATAAAACCAGAGATTGAAATGAGCACAGATAAAGTTCCTTAAGCCAAATATGGAATAGACAAGAGCTACTCCTTGCTCAACGAAATGGACTCAACACCGCATATTAAATGCCTAAGAATGTACCTGACTAGTAAGTATCTTAAAACCTATGGATTGCTATGTCTCCGAAAGAGAATCAAGCATGTGTACAGGGGCATAAACGCAGCAGTGATAGGATTGGAGAGGTTCGGTGAGCAAATGAAGACCCTTTGAAGTCATATTGCATGGTACCCATTCCACGGGTTTCAACTACCCAGGTTTAAGGTATTCTTCCTTCAGCTAAAACATGCATGTGGAACCTAGAGTATGATCAACCATGTGATCGGGAGACGTGTTCAAATATGTCTCAGTTTTCGTACCCTGGTACTCGGGTGCAACATTCCAGACGCTTTACTAACACCCTCCCGACTTGGAGAGTCAGTCCCTTTAACCTCCTGTTTGGCCCAGTTTGCAATTTCTGCGGAAGATGAACAGGAATAGCGAGAACCAATGAGAGACTAGCTGGAAGGTGTCTGGACGGGCAAATTTAACTCTCATTTCCCACCAGGAAGAGGAATTAACCAAAGGCTCAGCGTGCCGTGCCGGAACCAGATTAGGGCCTGAAGCCATCCTGCGGTGTTGCGGCCAGCTCACCATAAAGCGAGTGGAAGAAAGGAGCTCAGGGGCACTGTAATTCACAAACCTGCAGAGTTATAAATGACAGCTATCGTCCAAAAATATACTGAAGTAAGGCTGCCAAGAGGACTTGAAAGCGGGGCAGAATTGCAGGAAACCGATTTCAGGAGGCAGACTGGAATTGCATTGAAAGCATAGGAAAAGAGGCAGAACGTCCACAATGATGCACTTGGCCAAAAAGGGCGTATGCGTTTTTTCCTGAATATATTCAGGAAAAAACGCATACGCCCTTTTTGGCCAACCAAGCAAGCTTGCAAAGGAAATCTGCACTACAATGAAGTCTCACTTCCCCCCGGTCAAAAGGGCCATCTGAAAAAAGTGTAAAATCCAGAAAGGCAGGACAGGCCATGGAGAACTGGGAGCCTTGTTATGCTGATGGGCGGGATGTAAATTGCCAACAGACACTCGGGAGAAGTGTATGGTGTTTCCTGAAACATCTAAAAAACAAAGCAACAGAGCCTAGGGCACTTCCACTTATGGTCCTATAGCTTAGGGAAATTAAAATCAAAAAGACACAGCCACCCCAAAGTTTGGGACGCCTCTGTTTACAAGAACCTCGTTTACCGTACAAGTTCAACATCGCAGAAAGTGAAAAATGGATAAAGAAGTTGTGGTATTTACTTACAAAGCAATATCACTCAGCAATGAAATCTATGTCATCAGGCCCTTAGCAGCACAATGAGTGGATTCAGGTATGATGATTCTAACTGAAATAAGTCACACAGAAAAAGAAACATCATAAGATATCAGTAATACAGGGAATGTAAACTTGGCTACACAGGAACTGAATTACAGAACAGAACAGGGTCTCAAATTTAGAAAACCAACTTATGCTTGCTTAAGGGGAAAGGTGAGTTGGGGTGCTGCATAAAACCAGAGATTGAAATGAGCACAGATAAAGTTCCTTAAGCCAAATATGGAATAGACAAGAGCTACTCCTTGCTCAACGAAATGGACTCAACACCGCATATTAAATGCCTAAGAATGTACCTGACTAGTAAGTATCTTAAAACCTATGGATTGCTATGTCTCCGAAAGAGAATCAAGCATGTGTACAGGGGCATAAACGCAGCAGTGATAGGATTGGAGAGGTTCGGTGAGCAAATGAAGACCCTTTGAAGTCATATTGCATGGTACCCATTCCACGGGTTTCAACTACCCAGGTTTAAGGTATTCTTCCTTCAGCTAAAACATGCATGTGGAACCTAGAGTATGATCAACCATGTGATCGGGAGACGTGTTCAAATATGTCTCAGTTTTCGTACCCTGGTACTCGGGTGCAACATTCCAGACGGTTTACTAACACCCTCCCGACTTGGAGAGTCAGTCCCTTTAACCTCCTGTTTGGCCCAGTTTGCAATTTCTGCGGAAGATGAACAGGAATAGCGAGAACCAATGAGAGACTAGCTGGAAGGTGTCTGGACGGGCAAATTTAACTCTCATTTCCCACCAGGAAGAGGAATTAACCAAAGGCTCAGCGTGCCGTGCCGGAACCAGATTAGGGCCTGAAGCCATCCTGCGGTGTTGCGGCCAGCTCACCATAAAGCGAGTGGAAGAAAGGAGCTCAGGGGCACTGTAATTCACAAACCTGCAGAGTTATAAATGACAGCTATCGTCCAAAAATATACTGAAGTAAGGCTGCCAAGAGGACTTGAAAGCGGGGCAGAATTGCAGGAAACCGATTTCAGGAGGCAGACTGGAATTGCATTGAAAGCATAGGAAAAGAGGCAGAACGTCCACAATGATGCACTTGGCCAAAAAGGGCGTATGCGTTTTTTCCTGAATATATTCAGGAAAAAACGCATACGCCCTTTTTGGCCAACCAAGCAAGCTTGCAAAGGAAATCTGCACTACAATGAAGTCTCACTTCCCCCCGGTCAAAAGGGCCATCTGAAAAAAGTGTAAAATCCAGAAAGGCAGGACAGGCCATGGAGAACTGGGAGCCTTGTTATGCTGATGGGCGGGATGTAAATTGCCAACAGACACTCGGGAGAAGTGTATGGTGTTTCCTGAAACATCTAAAAAACAAAGCAACAGAGCCTAGGGCACTTCCACTTATGGTCCTATAGCTTAGGGAAATTAAAATCAAAAAGACACAGCCACCCCAAAGTTTGGGACGCCTCTGTTTACAAGAACCTCGTTTACCGTACAAGTTCAACATCGCAGAAAGTGAAAAATGGATAAAGAAGTTGTGGTATTTACTTACAAAGCAATATCACTCAGCAATGAAATCTATGTCATCAGGCCCTTAGCAGCACAATGAGTGGATTCAGGTATGATGATTCTAACTGAAATAAGTCACACAGAAAAAGAAACATCATAAGATATCAGTAATACACGGAATGTAAACTTGGCTACACAGGAACTGAATTACAGAACAGAACAGGGTCTCAAATTTAGAAAACCAACTTATGCTTGCTTAAGGGGAAAGGTGAGTTGGGGTGCTGCATAAAACCAGAGATTGAAATGAGCACAGATAAAGTTCCTTAAGCCAAATATGGAATAGACAAGAGCTACTCCTTGCTCAACGAAATGGACTCAACACCGCATATTAAATGCCTAAGAATGTACCTGACTAGTAAGTATCTTAAAACCTATGGATTGCTATGTCTCCGAAAGAGAATCAAGCATGTGTACAGGGGCATAAACGCAGCAGTGATAGGATTGGAGAGGTTCGGTGAGCAAATGAAGACCCTTTGAAGTCATATTGCATGGTACCCATTCCACGGGTTTCAACTACCCAGGTTTAAGGTATTCTTCCTTCAGCTAAAACATGCATGTGGAACCTAGAGTATGATCAACCATGTGATCGGGAGACGTGTTCAAATATGTCTCAGTTTTCGTACCCTGGTACTCGGGTGCAACATTCCAGACGCTTTACTAACACCCTCCCGACTTGGAGAGTCAGTCCCTTTAACCTCCTGTTTGGCCCAGTTTGCAATTTCTGCGGAAGATGAACAGGAATAGCGAGAACCAATGAGAGACTAGCTGGAAGGTGTCTGGACGGGCAAATTTAACTCTCATTTCCCACCAGGAAGAGGAATTAACCAAAGGCTCAGCGTGCCGTGCCGGAACCAGATTAGGGCCTGAAGCCATCCTGCGGTGTTGCGGCCAGCTCACAAGAAAGCGAGTGGAAGAAAGGAGCTCAGGGGCACTGTAATTCACAAACCTGCAGAGTTATAAATGACAGCTATCGTCCAAAAATATACTGAAGTAAGGCTGCCAAGAGGACTTGAAAGCGGGGCAGAATTGCAGGAAACCGATTTCAGGAGGCAGACTGGAATTGCATTGAAAGCATAGGAAAAGAGGCAGAACGTCCACAATGATGCACTTGGCCAAAAAGGGCGTATGCGTTTTTTCCTGAATATATTCAGGAAAAAACGCATACGCCCTTTTTGGCCAACCAAGCAAGCTTGCAAAGGAAATCTGCACTACAATGAAGTCTCACTTCCCCCCGGTCAAAAGGGCCATCTGAAAAAAGTGTAAAATCCAGAAAGGCAGGACAGGCCATGGAGAACTGGGAGCCTTGTTATGCTGATGGGCGGGATGTAAATTGCCAACAGACACTCGGGAGAAGTGTATGGTGTTTCCTGAAACATCTAAAAAACAAAGCAACAGAGCCTAGGGCACTTCCACTTATGGTCCTATAGCTTAGGGAAATTAAAATCAAAAAGACACAGCCACCCCAAAGTTTGGGACGCCTCTGTTTACAAGAACCTCGTTTACCGTACAAGTTCAACATCGCAGAAAGTGAAAAATGGATAAAGAAGTTGTGGTATTTACTTACAAAGCAATATCACTCAGCAATGAAATCTATGTCATCAGGCCCTTAGCAGCACAATGAGTGGATTCAGGTATGATGATTCTAACTGAAATAAGTCACACAGAAAAAGAAACATCATAAGATATCAGTAATACACGGAATGTAAACTTGGCTACACAGGAACTGAATTACAGAACAGAACAGGGTCTCAAATTTAGAAAACCAACTTATGCTTGCTTAAGGGGAAAGGTGAGTTGGGGTGCTGCATAAAACCAGAGATTGAAATGAGCACAGATAAAGTTCCTTAAGCCAAATATGGAATAGACAAGAGCTACTCCTTGCTCAACGAAATGGACTCAACACCGCATATTAAATGCCTAAGAATGTACCTGACTAGTAAGTATCTTAAAACCTATGGATTGCTATGTCTCCGAAAGAGAATCAAGCATGTGTACAGGGGCATAAACGCAGCAGTGATAGGATTGGAGAGGTTCGGTGAGCAAATGAAGACCCTTTGAAGTCATATTGCATGGTACCCATTCCACGGGTTTCAACTACCCAGGTTTAAGGTATTCTTCCTTCAGCTAAAACATGCATGTGGAACCTAGAGTATGATCAACCATGTGATCGGGAGACGTGTTCAAATATGTCTCAGTTTTCGTACCCTGGTACTCGGGTGCAACATTCCAGACGCTTTACTAACACCCTCCCGACTTGGAGAGTCAGTCCCTTTAACCTCCTGTTTGGCCCAGTTTGCAATTTCTGCGGAAGATGAACAGGAATAGCGAGAACCAATGAGAGACTAGCTGGAAGGTGTCTGGACGGGCAAATTTAACTCTCATTTCCCACCAGGAAGAGGAATTAACCAAAGGCTCAGCGTGCCGTGCCGGAACCAGATTAGGGCCTGAAGCCATCCTGCGGTGTTGCGGCCAGCTCACAAGAAAGCGAGTGGAAGAAAGGAGCTCAGGGGCACTGTAATTCACAAACCTGCAGAGTTATAAATGACAGCTATCGTCCAAAAATATACTGAAGTAAGGCTGCCAAGAGGACTTGAAAGCGGGGCAGAATTGCAGGAAACCGATTTCAGGAGGCAGACTGGAATTGCATTGAAAGCATAGGAAAAGAGGCAGAACGTCCACAATGATGCACTTGGCCAAAAAGGGCGTATGCGTTTTTTCCTGAATATATTCAGGAAAAAACGCATACGCCCTTTTTGGCCAACCAAGCAAGCTTGCAAAGGAAATCTGCACTACAATGAAGTCTCACTTCCCCCCGGTCAAAAGGGCCATCTGAAAAAAGTGTAAAATCCAGAAAGGCAGGACAGGCCATGGAGAACTGGGAGCCTTGTTATGCTGATGGGCGGGATGTAAATTGCCAACAGACACTCGGGAGAAGTGTATGGTGTTTCCTGAAACATCTAAAAAACAAAGCAACAGAGCCTAGGGCACTTCCACTTATGGTCCTATAGCTTAGGGAAATTAAAATCAAAAAGACACAGCCACCCCAAAGTTTGGGACGCCTCTGTTTACAAGAACCTCGTTTACCGTACAAGTTCAACATCGCAGAAAGTGAAAAATGGATAAAGAAGTTGTGGTATTTACTTACAAAGCAATATCACTCAGCAATGAAATCTATGTCATCAGGCCCTTAGCAGCACAATGAGTGGATTCAGGTATGATGATTCTAACTGAAATAAGTCACACAGAAAAAGAAACATCATAAGATATCAGTAATACAGGGAATGTAAACTTGGCTACACAGGAACTGAATTACAGAACAGAACAGGGTCTCAAATTTAGAAAACCAACTTATGCTTGCTTAAGGGGAAAGGTGAGTTGGGGTGCTGCATAAAACCAGAGATTGAAATGAGCACAGATAAAGTTCCTTAAGCCAAATATGGAATAGACAAGAGCTACTCCTTGCTCAACGAAATGGACTCAACACCGCATATTAAATGCCTAAGAATGTACCTGACTAGTAAGTATCTTAAAACCTATGGATTGCTATGTCTCCGAAAGAGAATCAAGCATGTGTACAGGGGCATAAACGCAGCAGTGATAGGATTGGAGAGGTTCGGTGAGCAAATGAAGACCCTTTGAAGTCATATTGCATGGTACCCATTCCACGGGTTTCAACTACCCAGGTTTAAGGTATTCTTCCTTCAGCTAAAACATGCATGTGGAACCTAGAGTATGATCAACCATGTGATCGGGAGACGTGTTCAAATATGTCTCAGTTTTCGTACCCTGGTACTCGGGTGCAACATTCCAGACGCTTTACTAACACCCTCCCGACTTGGAGAGTCAGTCCCTTTAACCTCCTGTTTGGCCCAGTTTGCAATTTCTGCGGAAGATGAACAGGAATAGCGAGAACCAATGAGAGACTAGCTGGAAGGTGTCTGGACGGGCAAATTTAACTCTCATTTCCCACCAGGAAGAGGAATTAACCAAAGGCTCAGCGTGCCGTGCCGGAACCAGATTAGGGCCTGAAGCCATCCTGCGGTGTTGCGGCCAGCTCACAAGAAAGCGAGTGGAAGAAAGGAGCTCAGGGGCACTGTAATTCACAAACCTGCAGAGTTATAAATGACAGCTATCGTCCAAAAATATACTGAAGTAAGGCTGCCAAGAGGACTTGAAAGCGGGGCAGAATTGCAGGAAACCGATTTCAGGAGGCAGACTGGAATTGCATTGAAAGCATAGGAAAAGAGGCAGAACGTCCACAATGATGCACTTGGCCAAAAAGGGCGTATGCGTTTTTTCCTGAATATATTCAGGAAAAAACGCATACGCCCTTTTTGGCCAACCAAGCAAGCTTGCAAAGGAAATCTGCACTACAATGAAGTCTCACTTCCCCCCGGTCAAAAGGGCCATCTGAAAAAAGTGTAAAATCCAGAAAGGCAGGACAGGCCATGGAGAACTGGGAGCCTTGTTATGCTGATGGGCGGGATGTAAATTGCCAACAGACACTCGGGAGAAGTGTATGGTGTTTCCTGAAACATCTAAAAAACAAAGCAACAGAGCCTAGGGCACTTCCACTTATGGTCCTATAGCTTAGGGAAATTAAAATCAAAAAGACACAGCCACCCCAAAGTTTGGGACGCCTCTGTTTACAAGAACCTCGTTTACCGTACAAGTTCAACATCGCAGAAAGTGAAAAATGGATAAAGAAGTTGTGGTATTTACTTACAAAGCAATATCACTCAGCAATGAAATCTATGTCATCAGGCCCTTAGCAGCACAATGAGTGGATTCAGGTATGATGATTCTAACTGAAATAAGTCACACAGAAAAAGAAACATCATAAGATATCAGTAATACACGGAATGTAAACTTGGCTACACAGGAACTGAATTACAGAACAGAACAGGGTCTCAAATTTAGAAAACCAACTTATGCTTGCTTAAGGGGAAAGGTGAGTTGGGGTGCTGCATAAAACCAGAGATTGAAATGAGCACAGATAAAGTTCCTTAAGCCAAATATGGAATAGACAAGAGCTACTCCTTGCTCAACGAAATGGACTCAACACCGCATATTAAATGCCTAAGAATGTACCTGACTAGTAAGTATCTTAAAACCTATGGATTGCTATGTCTCCGAAAGAGAATCAAGCATGTGTACAGGGGCATAAACGCAGCAGTGATAGGATTGGAGAGGTTCGGTGAGCAAATGAAGACCCTTTGAAGTCATATTGCATGGTACCCATTCCACGGGTTTCAACTACCCAGGTTTAAGGTATTCTTCCTTCAGCTAAAACATGCATGTGGAACCTAGAGTATGATCAACCATGTGATCGGGAGACGTGTTCAAATATGTCTCAGTTTTCGTACCCTGGTACTCGGGTGCAACATTCCAGATGCTTTACTAACACCCTCCCGACTTGGAGAGTCAGTCCCTTTAACCTCCTGTTTGGCCCAGTTTGCAATTTCTGCGGAAGATGAACAGGAATAGCGAGAACCAATGAGAGACTAGCTGGAAGGTGTCTGGACGGGCAAATTTAACTCTCATTTCCCACCAGGAAGAGGAATTAACCAAAGGCTCAGCGTGCCGTGCCGGAACCAGATTAGGGCCTGAAGCCATCCTGCGGTGTTGCGGCCAGCTCAAAAGAAAGCGAGTGGAAGAAAGGAGCTCAGGGGCACTGTAATTCACAAACCTGCAGAGTTATAAATGACAGCTATCGTCCAAAAATATACTGAAGTAAGGCTGCCAAGAGGACTTGAAAGCGGGGCAGAATTGCAGGAAACCGATTTCAGGAGGCAGACTGGAATTGCATTGAAAGCATAGGAAAAGAGGCAGAACGTCCACAATGATGCACTTGGCCAAAAAGGGCGTATGCGTTTTTTCCTGAATATATTCAGGAAAAAACGCATACGCCCTTTTTGGCCAACCAAGCAAGCTTGCAAAGGAAATCTGCACTACAATGAAGTCTCACTTCCCCCCGGTCAAAAGGGCCATCTGAAAAAAGTGTAAAATCCAGAAAGGCAGGACAGGCCATGGAGAACTGGGAGCCTTGTTATGCTGATGGGCGGGATGTAAATTGCCAACAGACACTCGGGAGAAGTGTATGGTGTTTCCTGAAACATCTAAAAAACAAAGCAACAGAGCCTAGGGCACTTCCACTTATGGTCCTATAGCTTAGGGAAATTAAAATCAAAAAGACACAGCCACCCCAAAGTTTGGGACGCCTCTGTTTACAAGAACCTCGTTTACCGTACAAGTTCAACATCGCAGAAAGTGAAAAATGGATAAAGAAGTTGTGGTATTTACTTACAAAGCAATATCACTCAGCAATGAAATCTATGTCATCAGGCCCTTAGCAGCACAATGAGTGGATTCAGGTATGATGATTCTAACTGAAATAAGTCACACAGAAAAAGAAACATCATAAGATATCAGTAATACACGGAATGTAAACTTGGCTACACAGGAACTGAATTACAGAACAGAACAGGGTCTCAAATTTAGAAAACCAACTTATGCTTGCTTAAGGGGAAAGGTGAGTTGGGGTGCTGCATAAAACCAGAGATTGAAATGAGCACAGATAAAGTTCCTTAAGCCAAATATGGAATAGACAAGAGCTACTCCTTGCTCAACGAAATGGACTCAACACCGCATATTAAATGCCTAAGAATGTACCTGACTAGTAAGTATCTTAAAACCTATGGATTGCTATGTCTCCGAAAGAGAATCAAGCATGTGTACAGGGGCATAAACGCAGCAGTGATAGGATTGGAGAGGTTCGGTGAGCAAATGAAGACCCTTTGAAGTCATATTGCATGGTACCCATTCCACGGGTTTCAACTACCCAGGTTTAAGGTATTCTTCCTTCAGCTAAAACATGCATGTGGAACCTAGAGTATGATCAACCATGTGATCGGGAGACGTGTTCAAATATGTCTCAGTTTTCGTACCCTGGTACTCGGGTGCAACATTCCAGACGCTTTACTAACACCCTCCCGACTTGGAGAGTCAGTCCCTTTAACCTCCTGTTTGGCCCAGTTTGCAATTTCTGCGGAAGATGAACAGGAATAGCGAGAACCAATGAGAGACTAGCTGGAAGGTGTCTGGACGGGCAAATTTAACTCTCATTTCCCACCAGGAAGAGGAATTAACCAAAGGCTCAGCGTGCCGTGCCGGAACCAGATTAGGGCCTGAAGCCATCCTGCGGTGTTGCGGCCAGCTCAAAAGAAAGCGAGTGGAAGAAAGGAGCTCAGGGGCACTGTAATTCACAAACCTGCAGAGTTATAAATGACAGCTATCGTCCAAAAATATACTGAAGTAAGGCTGCCAAGAGGACTTGAAAGCGGGGCAGAATTGCAGGAAACCGATTTCAGGAGGCAGACTGGAATTGCATTGAAAGCATAGGAAAAGAGGCAGAACGTCCACAATGATGCACTTGGCCAAAAAGGGCGTATGCGTTTTTTCCTGAATATATTCAGGAAAAAACGCATACGCCCTTTTTGGCCAACCAAGCAAGCTTGCAAAGGAAATCTGCACTACAATGAAGTCTCACTTCCCCCCGGTCAAAAGGGCCATCTGAAAAAAGTGTAAAATCCAGAAAGGCAGGACAGGCCATGGAGAACTGGGAGCCTTGTTATGCTGATGGGCGGGATGTAAATTGCCAACAGACACTCGGGAGAAGTGTATGGTGTTTCCTGAAACATCTAAAAAACAAAGCAACAGAGCCTAGGGCACTTCCACTTATGGTCCTATAGCTTAGGGAAATTAAAATCAAAAAGACACAGCCACCCCAAAGTTTGGGACGCCTCTGTTTACAAGAACCTCGTTTACCGTACAAGTTCAACATCGCAGAAAGTGAAAAATGGATAAAGAAGTTGTGGTATTTACTTACAAAGCAATATCACTCAGCAATGAAATCTATGTCATCAGGCCCTTAGCAGCACAATGAGTGGATTCAGGTATGATGATTCTAACTGAAATAAGTCACACAGAAAAAGAAACATCATAAGATATCAGTAATACACGGAATGTAAACTTGGCTACACAGGAACTGAATTACAGAACAGAACAGGGTCTCAAATTTAGAAAACCAACTTATGCTTGCTTAAGGGGAAAGGTGAGTTGGGGTGCTGCATAAAACCAGAGATTGAAATGAGCACAGATAAAGTTCCTTAAGCCAAATATGGAATAGACAAGAGCTACTCCTTGCTCAACGAAATGGACTCAACACCCCATATTAAATGCCTAAGAATGTACCTGACTAGTAAGTATCTTAAAACCTATGGATTGCTATGTCTCCGAAAGAGAATCAAGCATGTGTACAGGGGCATAAACGCAGCAGTGATAGGATTGGAGAGGTTCGGTGAGCAAATGAAGACCCTTTGAAGTCATATTGCATGGTACCCATTCCACGGGTTTCAACTACCCAGGTTTAAGGTATTCTTCCTTCAGCTAAAACATGCATGTGGAACCTAGAGTATGATCAACCATGTGATCGGGAGACGTGTTCAAATATGTCTCAGTTTTCGTACCCTGGTACTCGGGTGCAACATTCCAGACGCTTTACTAACACCCTCCCGACTTGGAGAGTCAGTCCCTTTAACCTCCTGTTTGGCCCAGTTTGCAATTTCTGCGGAAGATGAACAGGAATAGCGAGAACCAATGAGAGACTAGCTGGAGGTGTCTGGACGGGCAAATTTAACTCTCATTTCCCACCAGGAAGAGGAATTAACCAAAGGCTCAGCGTGCCGTGCCGGAACCAGATTAGGGCCTGAAGCCATCCTGCGGTGTTGCGGTCAGGTCACAAGAAAGCGAGTTGAAGAAAGGAGCTCAGGGGCACTGTAATTCACAAACCTGCAGAGTTATAAATGACAGCTATCGTCCAAAAATATACTGAAGTAAGGCTGCCAAGAGGACTTGAAAGCGGGGCAGAATTGCAGGAAACCGATTTCAGGAGGCAGACTGGAATTGCATTGAAAGCATAGGAAAAGAGGCAGAACGTCCACAATGATGCACTTGGCCAAAAAGGGCGTATGCGTTTTTTCCTGAATATATTCAGGAAAAAACGCATACGCCCTTTTTGGCCAACCAAGCAAGCTTGCAAAGGAAATCTGCACTACAATGAAGTCTCACTTCCCCCCGGTCAAAAGGGCCATCTGAAAAAAGTGTAAAATCCAGAAAGGCAGGACAGGCCATGGAGAACTGGGAGCCTTGTTATGCTGATGGGCGGGATGTAAATTGCCAACAGACACTCGGGAGAAGTGTATGGTGTTTCCTGAAACATCTAAAAAACAAAGCAACAGAGCCTAGGGCACTTCCACTTATGGTCCTATAGCTTAGGGAAATTAAAATCAAAAAGACACAGCCACCCCAAAGTTTGGGACGCCTCTGTTTACAAGAACCTCGTTTACCGTACAAGTTCAACATCGCAGAAAGTGAAAAATGGATAAAGAAGTTGTGGTATTTACTTACAAAGCAATATCACTCAGCAATGAAATCTATGTCATCAGGCCCTTAGCAGCACAATGAGTGGATTCAGGTATGATGATTCTAACTGAAATAAGTCACACAGAAAAAGAAACATCATAAGATATCAGTAATACACGGAATGTAAACTTGGCTACACAGGAACTGAATTACAGAACAGAACAGGGTCTCAAATTTAGAAAACCAACTTATGCTTGCTTAAGGGGAAAGGTGAGTTGGGGTGCTACATAAAACCAGAGATTGAAATGAGCACAGATAAAGTTCCTTAAGCCAAATATGGAATAGACAAGAGCTACTCCTTGCTCAACGAAATGGACTCAACACCGCATATTAAATGCCTAAGAATGTACCTGACTAGTAAGTATCTTAAAACCTATGGATTGCTATGTCTCCGAAAGAGAATCAAGCATGTGTACAGGGGCATAAACGCAGCAGTGATAGGATTGGAGAGGTTCGGTGAGCAAATGAAGACCCTTTGAAGTCATATTGCATGGTACCCATTCCACGGGTTTCAACTACCCAGGTTTAAGGTATTCTTCCTTCAGCTAAAACATGCATGTGGAACCTAGAGTATGATCAACCATGTGATCGGGAGACGTGTTCAAATATGTCTCAGTTTTCGTACCCTGGTACTCGGGTGCAACATTCCAGATGCTTTACTAACACCCTCCCGACTTGGAGAGTCAGTCCCTTTAACCTCCTGTTTGGCCCAGTTTGCAATTTCTGCGGAAGATGAACAGGAATAGCGAGAACCAATGAGAGACTAGCTGGAGGTGTCTGGACGGGCAAATTTAACTCTCATTTCCCACCAGGAAGAGGAATTAACCAAAGGCTCAGCGTGCCGTGCCGGAACCAGATTAGGGCCTGAAGCCATCCTGCGGTGTTGCGGCCAGCTCACCATAAAGCGAGTGGAAGAAAGGAGCTCAGGGGCACTGTAATTCACAAACCTGCAGAGTTATAAATGACAGCTATCGTCCAAAAATATACTGAAGTAAGGCTGCCAAGAGGACTTGAAAGCGGGGCAGAATTGCAGGAAACCGATTTCAGGAGGTAGACTGGAATTGCATTGAAAGCATAGGAAAAGAGGCAGAACGTCCACAATGATGCACTTGGCCAAAAAGGGCGTATGCGTTTTTTCCTGAATATATTCAGGAAAAAACGCATACGCCCTTTTTGGCCAACCAAGCAAGCTTGCAAAGGAAATCTGCACTACAATGAAGTCTCACTTCCCCCCGGTCAAAAGGGCCATCTGAAAAAAGTGTAAAATCCAGAAAGGCAGGACAGGCCATGGAGAACTGGGAGCCTTGTTATGCTGATGGGCGGGATGTAAATTGCCAACAGACACTCGGGAGAAGTGTATGGTGTTTCCTGAAACATCTAAAAAACAAAGCAACAGAGCCTAGGGCACTTCCACTTATGGTCCTATAGCTTAGGGAAATTAAAATCAAAAAGACACAGCCACCCCAAAGTTTGGGACGCCTCTGTTTACAAGAACCTCGTTTACCGTACAAGTTCAACATCGCAGAAAGTGAAAAATGGATAAAGAAGTTGTGGTATTTACTTACAAAGCAATATCACTCAGCAATGAAATCTATGTCATCAGGCCCTTAGCAGCACAATGAGTGGATTCAGGTATGATGATTCTAACTGAAATAAGTCACACAGAAAAAGAAACATCATAAGATATCAGTAATACACGGAATGTAAACTTGGCTACACAGGAACTGAATTACAGAACAGAACAGGGTCTCAAATTTAGAAAACCAACTTATGCTTGCTTAAGGGGAAAGGTGAGTTGGGGTGCTGCATAAAACCAGAGATTGAAATGAGCACAGATAAAGTTCCTTAAGCCAAATATGGAATAGACAAGAGCTACTCCTTGCTCAACGAAATGGACTCAACACCGCATATTAAATGCCTAAGAATGTACCTGACTAGTAAGTATCTTAAAACCTATGGATTGCTATGTCTCCGAAAGAGAATCAAGCATGTGTACAGGGGCATAAACGCAGCAGTGATAGGATTGGAGAGGTTCGGTGAGCAAATGAAGACCCTTTGAAGTCATATTGCATGGTACCCATTCCACGGGTTTCAACTACCCAGGTTTAAGGTATTCTTCCTTCAGCTAAAACATGCATGTGGAACCTAGAGTATGATCAACCATGTGATCGGGAGACGTGTTCAAATATGTCTCAGTTTTCGTACCCTGGTACTCGGGTGCAACATTCCAGACGCTTTACTAACACCCTCCCGACTTGGAGAGTCAGTCCCTTTAACCTCCTGTTTGGCCCAGTTTGCAATTTCTGCGGAAGATGAACAGGAATAGCGAGAACCAATGAGAGACTAGCTGGAAGGTGTCTGGACGGGCAAATTTAACTCTCATTTCCCACCAGGAAGAGGAATTAACCAAAGGCTCAGCGTGCCGTGCCGGAACCAGATTAGGGCCTGAAGCCATCCTGCGGTGTTGCGGCCAGCTCACAAGAAAGCGAGTGGAAGAAAGGAGCTCAGGGGCACTGTAATTCACAAACCTGCAGAGTTATAAATGACAGCTATCGTCCAAAAATATACTGAAGTAAGGCTGCCAAGAGGACTTGAAAGCGGGGCAGAATTGCAGGAAACCGATTTCAGGAGGCAGACTGGAATTGCATTGAAAGCATAGGAAAAGAGGCAGAACGTCCACAATGATGCACTTGGCCAAAAAGGGCGTATGCGTTTTTTCCTGAATATATTCAGGAAAAAACGCATACGCCCTTTTTGGCCAACCAAGCAAGCTTGCAAAGGAAATCTGCACTACAATGAAGTCTCACTTCCCCCCGGTCAAAAGGGCCATCTGAAAAAAGTGTAAAATCCAGAAAGGCAGGACAGGCCATGGAGAACTGGGAGCCTTGTTATGCTGATGGGCGGGATGTAAATTGCCAACAGACACTCGGGAGAAGTGTATGGTGTTTCCTGAAACATCTAAAAAACAAAGCAACAGAGCCTAGGGCACTTCCACTTATGGTCCTATAGCTTAGGGAAATTAAAATCAAAAAGACACAGCCACCCCAAAGTTTGGGACGCCTCTGTTTACAAGAACCTCGTTTACCGTACAAGTTCAACATCGCAGAAAGTGAAAAATGGATAAAGAAGTTGTGGTATTTACTTACAAAGCAATATCACTCAGCAATGAAATCTATGTCATCAGGCCCTTAGCAGCACAATGAGTGGATTCAGGTATGATGATTCTAACTGAAATAAGTCACACAGAAAAAGAAACATCATAAGATATCAGTAATACACGGAATGTAAACTTGGCTACACAGGAACTGAATTACAGAACAGAACAGGGTCTCAAATTTAGAAAACCAACTTATGCTTGCTTAAGGGGAAAGGTGAGTTGGGGTGCTGCATAAAACCAGAGATTGAAATGAGCACAGATAAAGTTCCTTAAGCCAAATATGGAATAGACAAGAGCTACTCCTTGCTCAACGAAATGGACTCAACACCGCATATTAAATGCCTAAGAATGTACCTGACTAGTAAGTATCTTAAAACCTATGGATTGCTATGTCTCCGAAAGAGAATCAAGCATGTGTACAGGGGCATAAACGCAGCAGTGATAGGATTGGAGAGGTTCGGTGAGCAAATGAAGACCCTTTGAAGTCATATTGCATGGTACCCATTCCACGGGTTTCAACTACCCAGGTTTAAGGTATTCTTCCTTCAGCTAAAACATGCATGTGGAACCTAGAGTATGATCAACCATGTGATCGGGAGACGTGTTCAAATATGTCTCAGTTTTCGTACCCTGGTACTCGGGTGCAACATTCCAGACGCTTTACTAACACCCTCCCGACTTGGAGAGTCAGTCCCTTTAACCTCCTGTTTGGCCCAGTTTGCAATTTCTGCGGAAGATGAACAGGAATAGCGAGAACCAATGAGAGACTAGCTGGAAGGTGTCTGGACGGGCAAATTTAACTCTCATTTCCCACCAGGAAGAGGAATTAACCAAAGGCTCAGCGTGCCGTGCCGGAACCAGATTAGGGCCTGAAGCCATCCTGCGGTGTTGCGGCCAGCTCACAAGAAAGCGAGTGGAAGAAAGGAGCTCAGGGGCACTGTAATTCACAAACCTGCAGAGTTATAAATGACAGCTATCGTCCAAAAATATACTGAAGTAAGGCTGCCAAGAGGACTTGAAAGCGGGGCAGAATTGCAGGAAACCGATTTCAGGAGGCAGACTGGAATTGCATTGAAAGCATAGGAAAAGAGGCAGAACGTCCACAATGATGCACTTGGCCAAAAAGGGCGTATGCGTTTTTTCCTGAATATATTCAGGAAAAAACGCATACGCCCTTTTTGGCCAACCAAGCAAGCTTGCAAAGGAAATCTGCACTACAATGAAGTCTCACTTCCCCCCGGTCAAAAGGGCCATCTGAAAAAAGTGTAAAATCCAGAAAGGCAGGACAGGCCATGGAGAACTGGGAGCCTTGTTATGCTGATGGGCGGGATGTAAATTGCCAACAGACACTCGGGAGAAGTGTATGGTGTTTCCTGAAACATCTAAAAAACAAAGCAACAGAGCCTAGGGCACTTCCACTTATGGTCCTATAGCTTAGGGAAATTAAAATCAAAAAGACACAGCCACCCCAAAGTTTGGGACGCCTCTGTTTACAAGAACCTCGTTTACCGTACAAGTTCAACATCGCAGAAAGTGAAAAATGGATAAAGAAGTTGTGGTATTTACTTACAAAGCAATATCACTCAGCAATGAAATCTATGTCATCAGGCCCTTAGCAGCACAATGAGTGGATTCAGGTATGATGATTCTAACTGAAATAAGTCACACAGAAAAAGAAACATCATAAGATATCAGTAATACAGGGAATGTAAACTTGGCTACACAGGAACTGAATTACAGAACAGAACAGGGTCTCAAATTTAGAAAACCAACTTATGCTTGCTTAAGGGGAAAGGTGAGTTGGGGTGCTGCATAAAACCAGAGATTGAAATGAGCACAGATAAAGTTCCTTAAGCCAAATATGGAATAGACAAGAGCTACTCCTTGCTCAACGAAATGGACTCAACACCGCATATTAAATGCCTAAGAATGTACCTGACTAGTAAGTATCTTAAAACCTATGGATTGCTATGTCTCCGAAAGAGAATCAAGCATGTGTACAGGGGCATAAACGCAGCAGTGATAGGATTGGAGAGGTTCGGTGAGCAAATGAAGACCCTTTGAAGTCATATTGCATGGTACCCATTCCACGGGTTTCAACTACCCAGGTTTAAGGTATTCTTCCTTCAGCTAAAACATGCATGTGGAACCTAGAGTATGATCAACCATGTGATCGGGAGACGTGTTCAAATATGTCTCAGTTTTCGTACCCTGGTACTCGGGTGCAACATTCCAGACGCTTTACTAACACCCTCCCGACTTGGAGAGTCAGTCCCTTTAACCTCCTGTTTGGCCCAGTTTGCAATTTCTGCGGAAGATGAACAGGAATAGCGAGAACCAATGAGAGACTAGCTGGAAGGTGTCTGGACGGGCAAATTTAACTCTCATTTCCCACCAGGAAGAGGAATTAACCAAAGGCTCAGCGTGCCGTGCCGGAACCAGATTAGGGCCTGAAGCCATCCTGCGGTGTTGCGGCCAGCTCACAAGAAAGCGAGTGGAAGAAAGGAGCTCAGGGGCACTGTAATTCACAAACCTGCAGAGTTATAAATGACAGCTATCGTCCAAAAATATACTGAAGTAAGGCTGCCAAGAGGACTTGAAAGCGGGGCAGAATTGCAGGAAACCGATTTCAGGAGGCAGACTGGAATTGCATTGAAAGCATAGGAAAAGAGGCAGAACGTCCACAATGATGCACTTGGCCAAAAAGGGCGTATGCGTTTTTTCCTGAATATATTCAGGAAAAAACGCATACGCCCTTTTTGGCCAACCAAGCAAGCTTGCAAAGGAAATCTGCACTACAATGAAGTCTCACTTCCCCCCGGTCAAAAGGGCCATCTGAAAAAAGTGTAAAATCCAGAAAGGCAGGACAGGCCATGGAGAACTGGGAGCCTTGTTATGCTGATGGGCGGGATGTAAATTGCCAACAGACACTCGGGAGAAGTGTATGGTGTTTCCTGAAACATCTAAAAAACAAAGCAACAGAGCCTAGGGCACTTCCACTTATGGTCCTATAGCTTAGGGAAATTAAAATCAAAAAGACACAGCCACCCCAAAGTTTGGGACGCCTCTGTTTACAAGAACCTCGTTTACCGTACAAGTTCAACATCGCAGAAAGTGAAAAATGGATAAAGAAGTTGTGGTATTTACTTACAAAGCAATATCACTCAGCAATGAAATCTATGTCATCAGGCCCTTAGCAGCACAATGAGTGGATTCAGGTATGATGATTCTAACTGAAATAAGTCACACAGAAAAAGAAACATCATAAGATATCAGTAATACAGGGAATGTAAACTTGGCTACACAGGAACTGAATTACAGAACAGAACAGGGTCTCAAATTTAGAAAACCAACTTATGCTTGCTTAAGGGGAAAGGTGAGTTGGGGTGCTGCATAAAACCAGAGATTGAAATGAGCACAGATAAAGTTCCTTAAGCCAAATATGGAATAGACAAGAGCTACTCCTTGCTCAACGAAATGGACTCAACACCGCATATTAAATGCCTAAGAATGTACCTGACTAGTAAGTATCTTAAAACCTATGGATTGCTATGTCTCCGAAAGAGAATCAAGCATGTGTACAGGGGCATAAACGCAGCAGTGATAGGATTGGAGAGGTTCGGTGAGCAAATGAAGACCCTTTGAAGTCATATTGCATGGTACCCATTCCACGGGTTTCAACTACCCAGGTTTAAGGTATTCTTCCTTCAGCTAAAACATGCATGTGGAACCTAGAGTATGATCAACCATGTGATCGGGAGACGTGTTCAAATATGTCTCAGTTTTCGTACCCTGGTACTCGGGTGCAACATTCCAGACGCTTTACTAACACCCTCCCGACTTGGAGAGTCAGTCCCTTTAACCTCCTGTTTGGCCCAGTTTGCAATTTCTGCGGAAGATGAACAGGAATAGCGAGAACCAATGAGAGACTAGCTGGAAGGTGTCTGGACGGGCAAATTTAACTCTCATTTCCCACCAGGAAGAGGAATTAACCAAAGGCTCAGCGTGCCGTGCCGGAACCAGATTAGGGCCTGAAGCCATCCTGCGGTGTTGCGGCCAGCTCACAAGAAAGCGAGTGGAAGAAAGGAGCTCAGGGGCACTGTAATTCACAAACCTGCAGAGTTATAAATGACAGCTATCGTCCAAAAATATACTGAAGTAAGGCTGCCAAGAGGACTTGAAAGCGGGGCAGAATTGCAGGAAACCGATTTCAGGAGGCAGACTGGAATTGCATTGAAAGCATAGGAAAAGAGGCAGAACGTCCACAATGATGCACTTGGCCAAAAAGGGCGTATGCGTTTTTTCCTGAATATATTCAGGAAAAAACGCATACGCCCTTTTTGGCCAACCAAGCAAGCTTGCAAAGGAAATCTGCACTACAATGAAGTCTCACTTCCCCCCGGTCAAAAGGGCCATCTGAAAAAAGTGTAAAATCCAGAAAGGCAGGACAGGCCATGGAGAACTGGGAGCCTTGTTATGCTGATGGGCGGGATGTAAATTGCCAACAGACACTCGGGAGAAGTGTATGGTGTTTCCTGAAACATCTAAAAAACAAAGCAACAGAGCCTAGGGCACTTCCACTTATGGTCCTATAGCTTAGGGAAATTAAAATCAAAAAGACACAGCCACCCCAAAGTTTGGGACGCCTCTGTTTACAAGAACCTCGTTTACCGTACAAGTTCAACATCGCAGAAAGTGAAAAATGGATAAAGAAGTTGTGGTATTTACTTACAAAGCAATATCACTCAGCAATGAAATCTATGTCATCAGGCCCTTAGCAGCACAATGAGTGGATTCAGGTATGATGATTCTAACTGAAATAAGTCACACAGAAAAAGAAACATCATAAGATATCAGTAATACACGGAATGTAAACTTGGCTACACAGGAACTGAATTACAGAACAGAACAGGGTCTCAAATTTAGAAAACCAACTTATGCTTGCTTAAGGGGAAAGGTGAGTTGGGGTGCTGCATAAAACCAGAGATTGAAATGAGCACAGATAAAGTTCCTTAAGCCAAATATGGAATAGACAAGAGCTACTCCTTGCTCAACGAAATGGACTCAACACCGCATATTAAATGCCTAAGAATGTACCTGACTAGTAAGTATCTTAAAACCTATGGATTGCTATGTCTCCGAAAGAGAATCAAGCATGTGTACAGGGGCATAAACGCAGCAGTGATAGGATTGGAGAGGTTCGGTGAGCAAATGAAGACCCTTTGAAGTCATATTGCATGGTACCCATTCCACGGGTTTCAACTACCCAGGTTTAAGGTATTCTTCCTTCAGCTAAAACATGCATGTGGAACCTAGAGTATGATCAACCATGTGATCGGGAGACGTGTTCAAATATGTCTCAGTTTTCGTACCCTGGTACTCGGGTGCAACATTCCAGACGCTTTACTAACACCCTCCCGACTTGGAGAGTCAGTCCCTTTAACCTCCTGTTTGGCCCAGTTTGCAATTTCTGCGGAAGATGAACAGGAATAGCGAGAACCAATGAGAGACTAGCTGGAAGGTGTCTGGACGGGCAAATTTAACTCTCATTTCCCACCAGGAAGAGGAATTAACCAAAGGCTCAGCGTGCCGTGCCGGAACCAGATTAGGGCCTGAAGCCATCCTGCGGTGTTGCGGCCAGCTCACCATAAAGCGAGTGGAAGAAAGGAGCTCAGGGGCACTGTAATTCACAAACCTGCAGAGTTATAAATGACAGCTATCGTCCAAAAATATACTGAAGTAAGGCTGCCAAGAGGACTTGAAAGCGGGGCAGAATTGCAGGAAACCGATTTCAGGAGGCAGACTGGAATTGCATTGAAAGCATAGGAAAAGAGGCAGAACGTCCACAATGATGCACTTGGCCAAAAAGGGCGTATGCGTTTTTTCCTGAATATATTCAGGAAAAAACGCATACGCCCTTTTTGGCCAACCAAGCAAGCTTGCAAAGGAAATCTGCACTACAATGAAGTCTCACTTCCCCCCGGTCAAAAGGGCCATCTGAAAAAAGTGTAAAATCCAGAAAGGCAGGACAGGCCATGGAGAACTGGGAGCCTTGTTATGCTGATGGGCGGGATGTAAATTGCCAACAGACACTCGGGAGAAGTGTATGGTGTTTCCTGAAACATCTAAAAAACAAAGCAACAGAGCCTAGGGCACTTCCACTTATGGTCCTATAGCTTAGGGAAATTAAAATCAAAAAGACACAGCCACCCCAAAGTTTGGGACGCCTCTGTTTACAAGAACCTCGTTTACCGTACAAGTTCAACATCGCAGAAAGTGAAAAATGGATAAAGAAGTTGTGGTATTTACTTACAAAGCAATATCACTCAGCAATGAAATCTATGTCATCAGGCCCTTAGCAGCACAATGAGTGGATTCAGGTATGATGATTCTAACTGAAATAAGTCACACAGAAAAAGAAACATCATAAGATATCAGTAATACACGGAATGTAAACTTGGCTACACAGGAACTGAATTACAGAACAGAACAGGGTCTCAAATTTAGAAAACCAACTTATGCTTGCTTAAGGGGAAAGGTGAGTTGGGGTGCTGCATAAAACCAGAGATTGAAATGAGCACAGATAAAGTTCCTTAAGCCAAATATGGAATAGACAAGAGCTACTCCTTGCTCAACGAAATGGACTCAACACCGCATATTAAATGCCTAAGAATGTACCTGACTAGTAAGTATCTTAAAACCTATGGATTGCTATGTCTCCGAAAGAGAATCAAGCATGTGTACAGGGGCATAAACGCAGCAGTGATAGGATTGGAGAGGTTCGGTGAGCAAATGAAGACCCTTTGAAGTCATATTGCATGGTACCCATTCCACGGGTTTCAACTACCCAGGTTTAAGGTATTCTTCCTTCAGCTAAAACATGCATGTGGAACCTAGAGTATGATCAACCATGTGATCGGGAGACGTGTTCAAATATGTCTCAGTTTTCGTACCCTGGTACTCGGGTGCAACATTCCAGACGCTTTACTAACACCCTCCCGACTTGGAGAGTCAGTCCCTTTAACCTCCTGTTTGGCCCAGTTTGCAATTTCTGCGGAAGATGAACAGGAATAGCGAGAACCAATGAGAGACTAGCTGGAAGGTGTCTGGACGGGCAAATTTAACTCTCATTTCCCACCAGGAAGAGGAATTAACCAAAGGCTCAGCGTGCCGTGCCGGAACCAGATTAGGGCCTGAAGCCATCCTGCGGTGTTGCGGCCAGCTCACAAGAAAGCGAGTGGAAGAAAGGAGCTCAGGGGCACTGTAATTCACAAACCTGCAGAGTTATAAATGACAGCTATCGTCCAAAAATATACTGAAGTAAGGCTGCCAAGAGGACTTGAAAGCGGGGCAGAATTGCAGGAAACCGATTTCAGGAGGCAGACTGGAATTGCATTGAAAGCATAGGAAAAGAGGCAGAACGTCCACAATGATGCACTTGGCCAAAAAGGGCGTATGCGTTTTTTCCTGAATATATTCAGGAAAAAACGCATACGCCCTTTTTGGCCAACCAAGCAAGCTTGCAAAGGAAATCTGCACTACAATGAAGTCTCACTTCCCCCCGGTCAAAAGGGCCATCTGAAAAAAGTGTAAAATCCAGAAAGGCAGGACAGGCCATGGAGAACTGGGAGCCTTGTTATGCTGATGGGCGGGATGTAAATTGCCAACAGACACTCGGGAGAAGTGTATGGTGTTTCCTGAAACATCTAAAAAACAAAGCAACAGAGCCTAGGGCACTTCCACTTATGGTCCTATAGCTTAGGGAAATTAAAATCAAAAAGACACAGCCACCCCAAAGTTTGGGACGCCTCTGTTTACAAGAACCTCGTTTACCGTACAAGTTCAACATCGCAGAAAGTGAAAAATGGATAAAGAAGTTGTGGTATTTACTTACAAAGCAATATCACTCAGCAATGAAATCTATGTCATCAGGCCCTTAGCAGCACAATGAGTGGATTCAGGTATGATGATTCTAACTGAAATAAGTCACACAGAAAAAGAAACATCATAAGATATCAGTAATACACGGAATGTAAACTTGGCTACACAGGAACTGAATTACAGAACAGAACAGGGTCTCAAATTTAGAAAACCAACTTATGCTTGCTTAAGGGGAAAGGTGAGTTGGGGTGCTGCATAAAACCAGAGATTGAAATGAGCACAGATAAAGTTCCTTAAGCCAAATATGGAATAGACAAGAGCTACTCCTTGCTCAACGAAATGGACTCAACACCGCATATTAAATGCCTAAGAATGTACCTGACTAGTAAGTATCTTAAAACCTATGGATTGCTATGTCTCCGAAAGAGAATCAAGCATGTGTACAGGGGCATAAACGCAGCAGTGATAGGATTGGAGAGGTTCGGTGAGCAAATGAAGACCCTTTGAAGTCATATTGCATGGTACCCATTCCACGGGTTTCAACTACCCAGGTTTAAGGTATTCTTCCTTCAGCTAAAACATGCATGTGGAACCTAGAGTATGATCAACCATGTGATCGGGAGACGTGTTCAAATATGTCTCAGTTTTCGTACCCTGGTACTCGGGTGCAACATTCCAGACGCTTTACTAACACCCTCCCGACTTGGAGAGTCAGTCCCTTTAACCTCCTGTTTGGCCCAGTTTGCAATTTCTGCGGAAGATGAACAGGAATAGCGAGAACCAATGAGAGACTAGCTGGAAGGTGTCTGGACGGGCAAATTTAACTCTCATTTCCCACCAGGAAGAGGAATTAACCAAAGGCTCAGCGTGCCGTGCCGGAACCAGATTAGGGCCTGAAGCCATCCTGCGGTGTTGCGGCCAGGTCACAAGAAAGCGAGTGGAAGAAAGGAGCTCAGGGGCACTGTAATTCACAAACCTGCAGAGTTATAAATGACAGCTATCGTCCAAAAATATACTGAAGTAAGGCTGCCAAGAGGACTTGAAGGCGGGGCAGAATTGCAGGAAACCGATTTCAGGAGGCAGACTGGAATTGCATTGAAAGCATAGGAAAAGAGGCAGAACGTCCACAATGATGCACTTGGCCAAAAAGGGCGTATGCGTTTTTTCCTGAATATATTCAGGAAAAAACGCATACGCCCTTTTTGGCCAACCAAGCAAGCTTGCAAAGGAAATCTGCACTACAATGAAGTCTCACTTCCCCCCGGTCAAAAGGGCCATCTGAAAAAAGTGTAAAATCCAGAAAGGCAGGACAGGCCATGGAGAACTGGGAGCCTTGTTATGCTGATGGGCGGGATGTAAATTGCCAACAGACACTCGGGAGAAGTGTATGGTGTTTCCTGAAACATCTAAAAAACAAAGCAACAGAGCCTAGGGCACTTCCACTTATGGTCCTATAGCTTAGGGAAATTAAAATCAAAAAGACACAGCCACCCCAAAGTTTGGGACGCCTCTGTTTACAAGAACCTCGTTTACCGTACAAGTTCAACATCGCAGAAAGTGAAAAATGGATAAAGAAGTTGTGGTATTTACTTACAAAGCAATATCACTCAGCAATGAAATCTATGTCATCAGGCCCTTAGCAGCACAATGAGTGGATTCAGGTATGATGATTCTAACTGAAATAAGTCACACAGAAAAAGAAACATCATAAGATATCAGTAATACACGGAATGTAAACTTGGCTACACAGGAACTGAATTACAGAACAGAACAGGGTCTCAAATTTAGAAAACCAACTTATGCTTGCTTAAGGGGAAAGGTGAGTTGGGGTGCTGCATAAAACCAGAGATTGAAATGAGCACAGATAAAGTTCCTTAAGCCAAATATGGAATAGACAAGAGCTACTCCTTGCTCAACGAAATGGACTCAACACCGCATATTAAATGCCTAAGAATGTACCTGACTAGTAAGTATCTTAAAACCTATGGATTGCTATGTCTCCGAAAGAGAATCAAGCATGTGTACAGGGGCATAAACGCAGCAGTGATAGGATTGGAGAGGTTCGGTGAGCAAATGAAGACCCTTTGAAGTCATATTGCATGGTACCCATTCCACGGGTTTCAACTACCCAGGTTTAAGGTATTCTTCCTTCAGCTAAAACATGCATGTGGAACCTAGAGTATGATCAACCATGTGATCGGGAGACGTGTTCAAATATGTCTCAGTTTTCGTACCCTGGTACTCGGGTGCAACATTCCAGACGCTTTACTAACACCCTCCCGACTTGGAGAGTCAGTCCCTTTAACCTCCTGTTTGGCCCAGTTTGCAATTTCTGCGGAAGATGAACAGGAATAGCGAGAACCAATGAGAGACTAGCTGGAAGGTGTCTGGACGGGCAAATTTAACTCTCATTTCCCACCAGGAAGAGGAATTAACCAAAGGCTCAGCGTGCCGTGCCGGAACCAGATTAGGGCCTGAAGCCATCCTGCGGTGTTGCGGCCAGCTCACAAGAAAGCGAGTGGAAGAAAGGAGCTCAGGGGCACTGTAATTCACAAACCTGCAGAGTTATAAATGACAGCTATCGTCCAAAAATATACTGAAGTAAGGCTGCCAAGAGGACTTGAAAGCGGGGCAGAATTGCAGGAAACCGATTTCAGGAGGCAGACTGGAATTGCATTGAAAGCATAGGAAAAGAGGCAGAACGTCCACAATGATGCACTTGGCCAAAAAGGGCGTATGCGTTTTTTCCTGAATATATTCAGGAAAAAACGCATACGCCCTTTTTGGCCAACCAAGCAAGCTTGCAAAGGAAATCTGCACTACAATGAAGTCTCACTTCCCCCCGGTCAAAAGGGCCATCTGAAAAAAGTGTAAAATCCAGAAAGGCAGGACAGGCCATGGAGAACTGGGAGCCTTGTTATGCTGATGGGCGGGATGTAAATTGCCAACAGACACTCGGGAGAAGTGTATGGTGTTTCCTGAAACATCTAAAAAACAAAGCAACAGAGCCTAGGGCACTTCCACTTATGGTCCTATAGCTTAGGGAAATTAAAATCAAAAAGACACAGCCACCCCAAAGTTTGGGACGCCTCTGTTTACAAGAACCTCGTTTACCGTACAAGTTCAACATCGCAGAAAGTGAAAAATGGATAAAGAAGTTGTGGTATTTACTTACAAAGCAATATCACTCAGCAATGAAATCTATGTCATCAGGCCCTTAGCAGCACAATGAGTGGATTCAGGTATGATGATTCTAACTGAAATAAGTCACACAGAAAAAGAAACATCATAAGATATCAGTAATACAGGGAATGTAAACTTGGCTACACAGGAACTGAATTACAGAACAGAACAGGGTCTCAAATTTAGAAAACCAACTTATGCTTGCTTAAGGGGAAAGGTGAGTTGGGGTGCTGCATAAAACCAGAGATTGAAATGAGCACAGATAAAGTTCCTTAAGCCAAATATGGAATAGACAAGAGCTACTCCTTGCTCAACGAAATGGACTCAACACCGCATATTAAATGCCTAAGAATGTACCTGACTAGTAAGTATCTTAAAACCTATGGATTGCTATGTCTCCGAAAGAGAATCAAGCATGTGTACAGGGGCATAAACGCAGCAGTGATAGGATTGGAGAGGTTCGGTGAGCAAATGAAGACCCTTTGAAGTCATATTGCATGGTACCCATTCCACGGGTTTCAACTACCCAGGTTTAAGGTATTCTTCCTTCAGCTAAAACATGCATGTGGAACCTAGAGTATGATCAACCATGTGATCGGGAGACGTGTTCAAATATGTCTCAGTTTTCGTACCCTGGTACTCGGGTGCAACATTCCAGACGCTTTACTAACACCCTCCCGACTTGGAGAGTCAGTCCCTTTAACCTCCTGTTTGGCCCAGTTTGCAATTTCTGCGGAAGATGAACAGGAATAGCGAGAACCAATGAGAGACTAGCTGGAAGGTGTCTGGACGGGCAAATTTAACTCTCATTTCCCACCAGGAAGAGGAATTAACCAAAGGCTCAGCGTGCCGTGCCGGAACCAGATTAGGGCCTGAAGCCATCCTGCGGTGTTGCGGCCAGCTCACAAGAAAGCGAGTGGAAGAAAGGAGCTCAGGGGCACTGTAATTCACAAACCTGCAGAGTTATAAATGACAGCTATCGTCCAAAAATATACTGAAGTAAGGCTGCCAAGAGGACTTGAAAGCGGGGCAGAATTGCAGGAAACCGATTTCAGGAGGCAGACTGGAATTGCATTGAAAGCATAGGAAAAGAGGCAGAACGTCCACAATGATGCACTTGGCCAAAAAGGGCGTATGCGTTTTTTCCTGAATATATTCAGGAAAAAACGCATACGCCCTTTTTGGCCAACCAAGCAAGCTTGCAAAGGAAATCTGCACTACAATGAAGTCTCACTTCCCCCCGGTCAAAAGGGCCATCTGAAAAAAGTGTAAAATCCAGAAAGGCAGGACAGGCCATGGAGAACTGGGAGCCTTGTTATGCTGATGGGCGGGATGTAAATTGCCAACAGACACTCGGGAGAAGTGTATGGTGTTTCCTGAAACATCTAAAAAACAAAGCAACAGAGCCTAGGGCACTTCCACTTATGGTCCTATAGCTTAGGGAAATTAAAATCAAAAAGACACAGCCACCCCAAAGTTTGGGACGCCTCTGTTTACAAGAACCTCGTTTACCGTACAAGTTCAACATCGCAGAAAGTGAAAAATGGATAAAGAAGTTGTGGTATTTACTTACAAAGCAATATCACTCAGCAATGAAATCTATGTCATCAGGCCCTTAGCAGCACAATGAGTGGATTCAGGTATGATGATTCTAACTGAAATAAGTCACACAGAAAAAGAAACATCATAAGATATCAGTAATACACGGAATGTAAACTTGGCTACACAGGAACTGAATTACAGAACAGAACAGGGTCTCAAATTTAGAAAACCAACTTATGCTTGCTTAAGGGGAAAGGTGAGTTGGGGTGCTGCATAAAACCAGAGATTGAAATGAGCACAGATAAAGTTCCTTAAGCCAAATATGGAATAGACAAGAGCTACTCCTTGCTCAACGAAATGGACTCAACACCGCATATTAAATGCCTAAGAATGTACCTGACTAGTAAGTATCTTAAAACCTATGGATTGCTATGTCTCCGAAAGAGAATCAAGCATGTGTACAGGGGCATAAACGTAGCAGTGATAGGATTGGAGAGGTTCGGTGAGCAAATGAAGACCCTTTGAAGTCATATTGCATGGTACCCATTCCACGGGTTTCAACTACCCAGGTTTAAGGTATTCTTCCTTCAGCTAAAACATGCATGTGGAACCTAGAGTATGATCAACCATGTGATCGGGAGACGTGTTCAAATATGTCTCAGTTTTCGTACCCTGGTACTCGGGTGCAACATTCCAGACGCTTTACTAACACCCTCCCGACTTGGAGAGTCAGTCCCTTTAACCTCCTGTTTGGCCCAGTTTGCAATTTCTGCGGAAGATGAACAGGAATAGCGAGAACCAATGAGAGACTAGCTGGAAGGTGTCTGGACGGGCAAATTTAACTCTCATTTCCCACCAGGAAGAGGAATTAACCAAAGGCTCAGCGTGCCGTGCCGGAACCAGATTAGGGCCTGAAGCCATCCTGCGGTGTTGCGGCCAGCTCAAAAGAAAGCGAGTGGAAGAAAGGAGCTCAGGGGCACTGTAATTCACAAACCTGCAGAGTTATAAATGACAGCTATCGTCCAAAAATATACTGAAGTAAGGCTGCCAAGAGGACTTGAAAGCGGGGCAGAATTGCAGGAAACCGATTTCAGGAGGCAGACTGGAATTGCATTGAAAGCATAGGAAAAGAGGCAGAACGTCCACAATGATGCACTTGGCCAAAAAGGGCGTATGCGTTTTTTCCTGAATATATTCAGGAAAAAACGCATACGCCCTTTTTGGCCAACCAAGCAAGCTTGCAAAGGAAATCTGCACTACAATGAAGTCTCACTTCCCCCCGGTCAAAAGGGCCATCTGAAAAAAGTGTAAAATCCAGAAAGGCAGGACAGGCCATGGAGAACTGGGAGCCTTGTTATGCTGATGGGCGGGATGTAAATTGCCAACAGACACTCGGGAGAAGTGTATGGTGTTTCCTGAAACATCTAAAAAACAAAGCAACAGAGCCTAGGGCACTTCCACTTATGGTCCTATAGCTTAGGGAAATTAAAATCAAAAAGACACAGCCACCCCAAAGTTTGGGACGCCTCTGTTTACAAGAACCTCGTTTACCGTACAAGTTCAACATCGCAGAAAGTGAAAAATGGATAAAGAAGTTGTGGTATTTACTTACAAAGCAATATCACTCAGCAATGAAATCTATGTCATCAGGCCCTTAGCAGCACAATGAGTGGATTCAGGTATGATGATTCTAACTGAAATAAGTCACACAGAAAAAGAAACATCATAAGATATCAGTAATACACGGAATGTAAACTTGGCTACACAGGAACTGAATTACAGAACAGAACAGGGTCTCAAATTTAGAAAACCAACTTATGCTTGCTTAAGGGGAAAGGTGAGTTGGGGTGCTGCATAAAACCAGAGATTGAAATGAGCACAGATAAAGTTCCTTAAGCCAAATATGGAATAGACAAGAGCTACTCCTTGCTCAACGAAATGGACTCAACACCGCATATTAAATGCCTAAGAATGTACCTGACTAGTAAGTATCTTAAAACCTATGGATTGCTATGTCTCCGAAAGAGAATCAAGCATGTGTACAGGGGCATAAACGCAGCAGTGATAGGATTGGAGAGGTTCGGTGAGCAAATGAAGACCCTTTGAAGTCATATTGCATGGTACCCATTCCACGGGTTTCAACTACCCAGGTTTAAGGTATTCTTCCTTCAGCTAAAACATGCATGTGGAACCTAGAGTATGATCAACCATGTGATCGGGAGACGTGTTCAAATATGTCTCAGTTTTCGTACCCTGGTACTCGGGTGCAACATTCCAGACGCTTTACTAACACCCTCCCGACTTGGAGAGTCAGTCCCTTTAACCTCCTGTTTGGCCCAGTTTGCAATTTCTGCGGAAGATGAACAGGAATAGCGAGAACCAATGAGAGACTAGCTGGAAGGTGTCTGGACGGGCAAATTTAACTCTCATTTCCCACCAGGAAGAGGAATTAACCAAAGGCTCAGCGTGCCGTGCCGGAACCAGATTAGGGCCTGAAGCCATCCTGCGGTGTTGCGGCCAGCTCAAAAGAAAGCGAGTGGAAGAAAGGAGCTCAGGGGCACTGTAATTCACAAACCTGCAGAGTTATAAATGACAGCTATCGTCCAAAAATATACTGAAGTAAGGCTGCCAAGAGGACTTGAAAGCGGGGCAGAATTGCAGGAAACCGATTTCAGGAGGCAGACTGGAATTGCATTGAAAGCATAGGAAAAGAGGCAGAACGTCCACAATGATGCACTTGGCCAAAAAGGGCGTATGCGTTTTTTCCTGAATATATTCAGGAAAAAACGCATACGCCCTTTTTGGCCAACCAAGCAAGCTTGCAAAGGAAATCTGCACTACAATGAAGTCTCACTTCCCCCCGGTCAAAAGGGCCATCTGAAAAAAGTGTAAAATCCAGAAAGGCAGGACAGGCCATGGAGAACTGGGAGCCTTGTTATGCTGATGGGCGGGATGTAAATTGCCAACAGACACTCGGGAGAAGTGTATGGTGTTTCCTGAAACATCTAAAAAACAAAGCAACAGAGCCTAGGGCACTTCCACTTATGGTCCTATAGCTTAGGGAAATTAAAATCAAAAAGACACAGCCACCCAAAAGTTTGGGACGCCTCTGTTTACAAGAACCTCGTTTACCGTACAAGTTCAACATCGCAGAAAGTGAAAAATGGATAAAGAAGTTGTGGTATTTACTTACAAAGCAATATCACTCAGCAATGAAATCTATGTCATCAGGCCCTTAGCAGCACAATGAGTGGATTCAGGTATGATGATTCTAACTGAAATAAGTCACACAGAAAAAGAAACATCATAAGATATCAGTAATACAGGGAATGTAAACTTGGCTACACAGGAACTGAATTACAGAACAGAACAGGGTCTCAAATTTAGAAAACCAACTTATGCTTGCTTAAGGGGAAAGGTGAGTTGGGGTGCTGCATAAAACCAGAGATTGAAATGAGCACAGATAAAGTTCCTTAAGCCAAATATGGAATAGACAAGAGCTACTCCTTGCTCAACAAAATGGACTCAACACCGCATATTAAATGCCTAAGAATGTACCTGACTAGTAAGTATCTTAAAACCTATGGATTGCTATGTCTCCGAAAGAGAATCAAGCATGTGTACAGGGGCATAAACGCAGCAGTGATAGGATTGGAGAGGTTCGGTGAGCAAATGAAGACCCTTTGAAGTCATATTGCATGGTACCCATTCCACGGGTTTCAACTACCCAGGTTTAAGGTATTCTTCCTTCAGCTAAAACATGCATGTGGAACCTAGAGTATGATCAACCATGTGATCGGGAGACGTGTTCAAATATGTCTCAGTTTTCGTACCCTGGTACTCGGGTGCAACATTCCAGACGCTTTACTAACACCCTCCCGACTTGGAGAGTCAGTCCCTTTAACCTCCTGTTTGGCCCAGTTTGCAATTTCTGCGGAAGATGAACAGGAATAGCGAGAACCAATGAGAGACTAGCTGGAAGGTGTCTGGACGGGCAAATTTAACTCTCATTTCCCACCAGGAAGAGGAATTAACCAAAGGCTCAGCGTGCCGTGCCGGAACCAGATTAGGGCCTGAAGCCATCCTGCGGTGTTGCGGCCAGCTCAAAAGAAAGCGAGTGGAAGAAAGGAGCTCAGGGGCACTGTAATTCACAAACCTGCAGAGTTATAAATGACAGCTATCGTCCAAAAATATACTGAAGTAAGGCTGCCAAGAGGACTTGAAAGCGGGGCAGAATTGCAGGAAACCGATTTCAGGAGGCAGACTGGAATTGCATTGAAAGCATAGGAAAAGAGGCAGAATGTCCACAATGATGCACTTGGCCAAAAAGGGCGTATGCGTTTTTTCCTGAATATATTCAGGAAAAAACGCATACGCCCTTTTTGGCCAACCAAGCAAGCTTGCAAAGGAAATCTGCACTACAATGAAGTCTCACTTCCCCCCGGTCAAAAGGGCCATCTGAAAAAAGTGTAAAATCCAGAAAGGCAGGACAGGCCATGGAGAACTGGGAGCCTTGTTATGCTGATGGGCGGGATGTAAATTGCCAACAGACACTCGGGAGAAGTGTATGGTGTTTCCTGAAACATCTAAAAAACAAAGCAACAGAGCCTAGGGCACTTCCACTTATGGTCCTATAGCTTAGGGAAATTAAAATCAAAAAGACACAGCCACCCCAAAGTTTGGGACGCCTCTGTTTACAAGAACCTCGTTTACCGTACAAGTTCAACATCGCAGAAAGTGAAAAATGGATAAAGAAGTTGTGGTATTTACTTACAAAGCAATATCACTCAGCAATGAAATCTATGTCATCAGGCCCTTAGCAGCACAATGAGTGGATTCAGGTATGATGATTCTAACTGAAATAAGTCACACAGAAAAAGAAACATCATAAGATATCAGTAATACACGGAATGTAAACTTGGCTACACAGGAACTGAATTACAGAACAGAACAGGGTCTCAAATTTAGAAAACCAACTTATGCTTGCTTAAGGGGAAAGGTGAGTTGGGGTGCTGCATAAAACCAGAGATTGAAATGAGCACAGATAAAGTTCCTTAAGCCAAATATGGAATAGACAAGAGCTACTCCTTGCTCAACGAAATGGACTCAACACCGCATATTAAATGCCTAAGAATGTACCTGACTAGTAAGTATCTTAAAACCTATGGATTGCTATGTCTCCGAAAGAGAATCAAGCATGTGTACAGGGGCATAAACGCAGCAGTGATAGGATTGGAGAGGTTCGGTGAGCAAATGAAGACCCTTTGAAGTCATATTGCATGGTACCCATTCCACGGGTTTCAACTACCCAGGTTTAAGGTATTCTTCCTTCAGCTAAAACATGCATGTGGAACCTAGAGTATGATCAACCATGTGATCGGGAGACGTGTTCAAATATGTCTCAGTTTTCGTACCCTGGTACTCGGGTGCAACATTCCAGACGCTTTACTAACACCCTCCCGACTTGGAGAGTCAGTCCCTTTAACCTCCTGTTTGGCCCAGTTTGCAATTTCTGCGGAAGATGAACAGGAATAGCGAGAACCAATGAGAGACTAGCTGGAAGGTGTCTGGACGGGCAAATTTAACTCTCATTTCCCACCAGGAAGAGGAATTAACCAAAGGCTCAGCGTGCCGTGCCGGAACCAGATTAGGGCCTGAAGCCATCCTGCGGTGTTGCGGCCAGCTCACCATAAAGCGAGTGGAAGAAAGGAGCTCAGGGGCACTGTAATTCACAAACCTGCAGAGTTATAAATGACAGCTATCGTCCAAAAATATACTGAAGTAAGGCTGCCAAGAGGACTTGAAAGCGGGGCAGAATTGCAGGAAACCGATTTCAGGAGGCAGACTGGAATTGCATTGAAAGCATAGGAAAAGAGGCAGAACGTCCACAATGATGCACTTGGCCAAAAAGGGCGTATGCGTTTTTTCCTGAATATATTCAGGAAAAAACGCATACGCCCTTTTTGGCCAACCAAGCAAGCTTGCAAAGGAAATCTGCACTACAATGAAGTCTCACTTCCCCCCGGTCAAAAGGGCCATCTGAAAAAAGTGTAAAATCCAGAAAGGCAGGACAGGCCATGGAGAACTGGGAGCCTTGTTATGCTGATGGGCGGGATGTAAATTGCCAACAGACACTCGGGAGAAGTGTATGGTGTTTCCTGAAACATCTAAAAAACAAAGCAACAGAGCCTAGGGCACTTCCACTTATGGTCCTATAGCTTAGGGAAATTAAAATCAAAAAGACACAGCCACCCCAAAGTTTGGGACGCCTCTGTTTACAAGAACCTCGTTTACCGTACAAGTTCAACATCGCAGAAAGTGAAAAATGGATAAAGAAGTTGTGGTATTTACTTACAAAGCAATATCACTCAGCAATGAAATCTATGTCATCAGGCCCTTAGCAGCACAATGAGTGGATTCAGGTATGATGATTCTAACTGAAATAAGTCACACAGAAAAAGAAACATCATAAGATATCAGTAATACACGGAATGTAAACTTGGCTACACAGGAACTGAATTACAGAACAGAACAGGGTCTCAAATTTAGAAAACCAACTTATGCTTGCTTAAGGGGAAAGGTGAGTTGGGGTGCTGCATAAAACCAGAGATTGAAATGAGCACAGATAAAGTTCCTTAAGCCAAATATGGAATAGACAAGAGCTACTCCTTGCTCAACGAAATGGACTCAACACCGCATATTAAATGCCTAAGAATGTACCTGACTAGTAAGTATCTTAAAACCTATGGATTGCTATGTCTCCGAAAGAGAATCAAGCATGTGTACAGGGGCATAAACGCAGCAGTGATAGGATTGGAGAGGTTCGGTGAGCAAATGAAGACCCTTTGAAGTCATATTGCATGGTACCCATTCCACGGGTTTCAACTACCCAGGTTTAAGGTATTCTTCCTTCAGCTAAAACATGCATGTGGAACCTAGAGTATGATCAACCATGTGATCGGGAGACGTGTTCAAATATGTCTCAGTTTTCGTACCCTGGTACTCGGGTGCAACATTCCAGACGCTTTACTAACACCCTCCCGACTTGGAGAGTCAGTCCCTTTAACCTCCTGTTTGGCCCAGTTTGCAATTTCTGCGGAAGATGAACAGGAATAGCGAGAACCAATGAGAGACTAGCTGGAAGGTGTCTGGACGGGCAAATTTAACTCTCATTTCCCACCAGGAAGAGGAATTAACCAAAGGCTCAGCGTGCCGTGCCGGAACCAGATTAGGGCCTGAAGCCATCCTGCGGTGTTGCGGCCAGCTCACAAGAAAGCGAGTGGAAGAAAGGAGCTCAGGGGCACTGTAATTCACAAACCTGCAGAGTTATAAATGACAGCTATCGTCCAAAAATATACTGAAGTAAGGCTGCCAAGAGGACTTGAAAGCGGGGCAGAATTGCAGGAAACCGATTTCAGGAGGCAGACTGGAATTGCATTGAAAGCATAGGAAAAGAGGCAGAACGTCCACAATGATGCACTTGGCCAAAAAGGGCGTATGCGTTTTTTCCTGAATATATTCAGGAAAAAACGCATACGCCCTTTTTGGCCAACCAAGCAAGCTTGCAAAGGAAATCTGCACTACAATGAAGTCTCACTTCCCCCCGGTCAAAAGGGCCATCTGAAAAAAGTGTAAAATCCAGAAAGGCAGGACAGGCCATGGAGAACTGGGAGCCTTGTTATGCTGATGGGCGGGATGTAAATTGCCAACAGACACTCGGGAGAAGTGTATGGTGTTTCCTGAAACATCTAAAAAACAAAGCAACAGAGCCTAGGGCACTTCCACTTATGGTCCTATAGCTTAGGGAAATTAAAATCAAAAAGACACAGCCACCCCAAAGTTTGGGACGCCTCTGTTTACAAGAACCTCGTTTACCGTACAAGTTCAACATCGCAGAAAGTGAAAAATGGATAAAGAAGTTGTGGTATTTACTTACAAAGCAATATCACTCAGCAATGAAATCTATGTCATCAGGCCCTTAGCAGCACAATGAGTGGATTCAGGTATGATGATTCTAACTGAAATAAGTCACACAGAAAAAGAAACATCATAAGATATCAGTAATACACGGAATGTAAACTTGGCTACACAGGAACTGAATTACAGAACAGAACAGGGTCTCAAATTTAGAAAACCAACTTATGCTTGCTTAAGGGGAAAGGTGAGTTGGGGTGCTGCATAAAACCAGAGATTGAAATGAGCACAGATAAAGTTCCTTAAGCCAAATATGGAATAGACAAGAGCTACTCCTTGCTCAACGAAATGGACTCAACACCGCATATTAAATGCCTAAGAATGTACCTGACTAGTAAGTATCTTAAAACCTATGGATTGCTATGTCTCCGAAAGAGAATCAAGCATGTGTACAGGGGCATAAACGCAGCAGTGATAGGATTGGAGAGGTTCGGTGAGCAAATGAAGACCCTTTGAAGTCATATTGCATGGTACCCATTCCACGGGTTTCAACTACCCAGGTTTAAGGTATTCTTCCTTCAGCTAAAACATGCATGTGGAACCTAGAGTATGATCAACCATGTGATCGGGAGACGTGTTCAAATATGTCTCAGTTTTCGTACCCTGGTACTCGGGTGCAACATTCCAGACGCTTTACTAACACCCTCCCGACTTGGAGAGTCAGTCCCTTTAACCTCCTGTTTGGCCCAGTTTGCAATTTCTGCGGAAGATGAACAGGAATAGCGAGAACCAATGAGAGACTAGCTGGAAGGTGTCTGGACGGGCAAATTTAACTCTCATTTCCCACCAGGAAGAGGAATTAACCAAAGGCTCAGCGTGCCGTGCCGGAACCAGATTAGGGCCTGAAGCCATCCTGCGGTGTTGCGGCCAGCTCACAAGAAAGCGAGTGGAAGAAAGGAGCTCAGGGGCACTGTAATTCACAAACCTGCAGAGTTATAAATGACAGCTATCGTCCAAAAATATACTGAAGTAAGGCTGCCAAGAGGACTTGAAAGCGGGGCAGAATTGCAGGAAACCGATTTCAGGAGGCAGACTGGAATTGCATTGAAAGCATAGGAAAAGAGGCAGAACGTCCACAATGATGCACTTGGCCAAAAAGGGCGTATGCGTTTTTTCCTGAATATATTCAGGAAAAAACGCATACGCCCTTTTTGGCCAACCAAGCAAGCTTGCAAAGGAAATCTGCACTACAATGAAGTCTCACTTCCCCCCGGTCAAAAGGGCCATCTGAAAAAAGTGTAAAATCCAGAAAGGCAGGACAGGCCATGGAGAACTGGGAGCCTTGTTATGCTGATGGGCGGGATGTAAATTGCCAACAGACACTCGGGAGAAGTGTATGGTGTTTCCTGAAACATCTAAAAAACAAAGCAACAGAGCCTAGGGCACTTCCACTTATGGTCCTATAGCTTAGGGAAATTAAAATCAAAAAGACACAGCCACCCCAAAGTTTGGGACGCCTCTGTTTACAAGAACCTCGTTTACCGTACAAGTTCAACATCGCAGAAAGTGAAAAATGGATAAAGAAGTTGTGGTATTTACTTACAAAGCAATATCACTCAGCAATGAAATCTATGTCATCAGGCCCTTAGCAGCACAATGAGTGGATTCAGGTATGATGATTCTAACTGAAATAAGTCACACAGAAAAAGAAACATCATAAGATATCAGTAATACACGGAATGTAAACTTGGCTACACAGGAACTGAATTACAGAACAGAACAGGGTCTCAAATTTAGAAAACCAACTTATGCTTGCTTAAGGGGAAAGGTGAGTTGGGGTGCTGCATAAAACCAGAGATTGAAATGAGCACAGATAAAGTTCCTTAAGCCAAATATGGAATAGACAAGAGCTACTCCTTGCTCAACGAAATGGACTCAACACCGCATATTAAATGCCTAAGAATGTACCTGACTAGTAAGTATCTTAAAACCTATGGATTGCTATGTCTCCGAAAGAGAATCAAGCATGTGTACAGGGGCATAAACGCAGCAGTGATAGGATTGGAGAGGTTCGGTGAGCAAATGAAGACCCTTTGAAGTCATATTGCATGGTACCCATTCCACGGGTTTCAACTACCCAGGTTTAAGGTATTCTTCCTTCAGCTAAAACATGCATGTGGAACCTAGAGTATGATCAACCATGTGATCGGGAGACGTGTTCAAATATGTCTCAGTTTTCGTACCCTGGTACTCGGGTGCAACATTCCAGACGCTTTACTAACACCCTCCCGACTTGGAGAGTCAGTCCCTTTAACCTCCTGTTTGGCCCAGTTTGCAATTTCTGCGGAAGATGAACAGGAATAGCGAGAACCAATGAGAGACTAGCTGGAAGGTGTCTGGACGGGCAAATTTAACTCTCATTTCCCACCAGGAAGAGGAATTAACCAAAGGCTCAGCGTGCCGTGCCGGAACCAGATTAGGGCCTGAAGCCATCCTGCGGTGTTGCGGCCAGCTCAAAAGAAAGCGAGTGGAAGAAAGGAGCTCAGGGGCACTGTAATTCACAAACCTGCAGAGTTATAAATGACAGCTATCGTCCAAAAATATACTGAAGTAAGGCTGCCAAGAGGACTTGAAAGCGGGGCAGAATTGCAGGAAACCGATTTCAGGAGGCAGACTGGAATTGCATTGAAAGCATAGGAAAAGAGGCAGAACGTCCACAATGATGCACTTGGCCAAAAAGGGCGTATGCGTTTTTTCCTGAATATATTCAGGAAAAAACGCATACGCCCTTTTTGGCCAACCAAGCAAGCTTGCAAAGGAAATCTGCACTACAATGAAGTCTCACTTCCCCCCGGTCAAAAGGGCCATCTGAAAAAAGTGTAAAATCCAGAAAGGCAGGACAGGCCATGGAGAACTGGGAGCCTTGTTATGCTGATGGGCGGGATGTAAATTGCCAACAGACACTCGGGAGAAGTGTATGGTGTTTCCTGAAACATCTAAAAAACAAAGCAACAGAGCCTAGGGCACTTCCACTTATGGTCCTATAGCTTAGGGAAATTAAAATCAAAAAGACACAGCCACCCCAAAGTTTGGGACGCCTCTGTTTACAAGAACCTCGTTTACCGTACAAGTTCAACATCGCAGAAAGTGAAAAATGGATAAAGAAGTTGTGGTATTTACTTACAAAGCAATATCACTCAGCAATGAAATCTATGTCATCAGGCCCTTAGCAGCACAATGAGTGGATTCAGGTATGATGATTCTAACTGAAATAAGTCACACAGAAAAAGAAACATCATAAGATATCAGTAATACACGGAATGTAAACTTGGCTACACAGGAACTGAATTACAGAACAGAACAGGGTCTCAAATTTAGAAAACCAACTTATGCTTGCTTAAGGGGAAAGGTGAGTTGGGGTGCTGCATAAAACCAGAGATTGAAATGAGCACAGATAAAGTTCCTTAAGCCAAATATGGAATAGACAAGAGCTACTCCTTGCTCAACGAAATGGACTCAACACCGCATATTAAATGCCTAAGAATGTACCTGACTAGTAAGTATCTTAAAACCTATGGATTGCTATGTCTCCGAAAGAGAATCAAGCATGTGTACAGGGGCATAAACGCAGCAGTGATAGGATTGGAGAGGTTCGGTGAGCAAATGAAGACCCTTTGAAGTCATATTGCATGGTACCCATTCCACGGGTTTCAACTACCCAGGTTTAAGGTATTCTTCCTTCAGCTAAAACATGCATGTGGAACCTAGAGTATGATCAACCATGTGATCGGGAGACGTGTTCAAATATGTCTCAGTTTTCGTACCCTGGTACTCGGGTGCAACATTCCAGACGCTTTACTAACACCCTCCCGACTTGGAGAGTCAGTCCCTTTAACCTCCTGTTTGGCCCAGTTTGCAATTTCTGCGGAAGATGAACAGGAATAGCGAGAACCAATGAGAGACTAGCTGGAAGGTGTCTGGACGGGCAAATTTAACTCTCATTTCCCACCAGGAAGAGGAATTAACCAAAGGCTCAGCGTGCCGTGCCGGAACCAGATTAGGGCCTGAAGCCATCCTGCGGTGTTGCGGCCAGCTCACAAGAAAGCGAGTGGAAGAAAGGAGCTCAGGGGCACTGTAATTCACAAACCTGCAGAGTTATAAATGACAGCTATCGTCCAAAAATATACTGAAGTAAGGCTGCCAAGAGGACTTGAAAGCGGGGCAGAATTGCAGGAAACCGATTTCAGGAGGCAGACTGGAATTGCATTGAAAGCATAGGAAAAGAGGCAGAACGTCCACAATGATGCACTTGGCCAAAAAGGGCGTATGCGTTTTTTCCTGAATATATTCAGGAAAAAACGCATACGCCCTTTTTGGCCAACCAAGCAAGCTTGCAAAGGAAATCTGCACTACAATGAAGTCTCACTTCCCCCCGGTCAAAAGGGCCATCTGAAAAAAGTGTAAAATCCAGAAAGGCAGGACAGGCCATGGAGAACTGGGAGCCTTGTTATGCTGATGGGCGGGATGTAAATTGCCAACAGACACTCGGGAGAAGTGTATGGTGTTTCCTGAAACATCTAAAAAACAAAGCAACAGAGCCTAGGGCACTTCCACTTATGGTCCTATAGCTTAGGGAAATTAAAATCAAAAAGACACAGCCACCCCAAAGTTTGGGACGCCTCTGTTTACAAGAACCTCGTTTACCGTACAAGTTCAACATCGCAGAAAGTGAAAAATGGATAAAGAAGTTGTGGTATTTACTTACAAAGCAATATCACTCAGCAATGAAATCTATGTCATCAGGCCCTTAGCAGCACAATGAGTGGATTCAGGTATGATGATTCTAACTGAAATAAGTCACACAGAAAAAGAAACATCATAAGATATCAGTAATACACGGAATGTAAACTTGGCTACACAGGAACTGAATTACAGAACAGAACAGGGTCTCAAATTTAGAAAACCAACTTATGCTTGCTTAAGGGGAAAGGTGAGTTGGGGTGCTGCATAAAACCAGAGATTGAAATGAGCACAGATAAAGTTCCTTAAGCCAAATATGGAATAGACAAGAGCTACTCCTTGCTCAACGAAATGGACTCAACACCGCATATTAAATGCCTAAGAATGTACCTGACTAGTAAGTATCTTAAAACCTATGGATTGCTATGTCTCCGAAAGAGAATCAAGCATGTGTACAGGGGCATAAACGCAGCAGTGATAGGATTGGAGAGGTTCGGTGAGCAAATGAAGACCCTTTGAAGTCATATTGCATGGTACCCATTCCACGGGTTTCAACTACCCAGGTTTAAGGTATTCTTCCTTCAGCTAAAACATGCATGTGGAACCTAGAGTATGATCAACCATGTGATCGGGAGACGTGTTCAAATATGTCTCAGTTTTCGTACCCTGGTACTCGGGTGCAACATTCCAGACGCTTTACTAACACCCTCCCGACTTGGAGAGTCAGTCCCTTTAACCTCCTGTTTGGCCCAGTTTGCAATTTCTGCGGAAGATGAACAGGAATAGCGAGAACCAATGAGAGACTAGCTGGAAGGTGTCTGGACGGGCAAATTTAACTCTCATTTCCCACCAGGAAGAGGAATTAACCAAAGGCTCAGCGTGCCGTGCCGGAACCAGATTAGGGCCTGAAGCCATCCTGCGGTGTTGCGGCCAGCTCACAAGAAAGCGAGTGGAAGAAAGGAGCTCAGGGGCACTGTAATTCACAAACCTGCAGAGTTATAAATGACAGCTATCGTCCAAAAATATACTGAAGTAAGGCTGCCAAGAGGACTTGAAAGCGGGGCAGAATTGCAGGAAACCGATTTCAGGAGGCAGACTGGAATTGCATTGAAAGCATAGGAAAAGAGGCAGAACGTCCACAATGATGCACTTGGCCAAAAAGGGCGTATGCGTTTTTTCCTGAATATATTCAGGAAAAAACGCATACGCCCTTTTTGGCCAACCAAGCAAGCTTGCAAAGGAAATCTGCACTACAATGAAGTCTCACTTCCCCCCGGTCAAAAGGGCCATCTGAAAAAAGTGTAAAATCCAGAAAGGCAGGACAGGCCATGGAGAACTGGGAGCCTTGTTATGCTGATGGGCGGGATGTAAATTGCCAACAGACACTCGGGAGAAGTGTATGGTGTTTCCTGAAACATCTAAAAAACAAAGCAACAGAGCCTAGGGCACTTCCACTTATGGTCCTATAGCTTAGGGAAATTAAAATCAAAAAGACACAGCCACCCCAAAGTTTGGGACGCCTCTGTTTACAAGAACCTCGTTTACCGTACAAGTTCAACATCGCAGAAAGTGAAAAATGGATAAAGAAGTTGTGGTATTTACTTACAAAGCAATATCACTCAGCAATGAAATCTATGTCATCAGGCCCTTAGCAGCACAATGAGTGGATTCAGGTATGATGATTCTAACTGAAATAAGTCACACAGAAAAAGAAACATCATAAGATATCAGTAATACACGGAATGTAAACTTGGCTACACAGGAACTGAATTACAGAACAGAACAGGGTCTCAAATTTAGAAAACCAACTTATGCTTGCTTAAGGGGAAAGGTGAGTTGGGGTGCTGCATAAAACCAGAGATTGAAATGAGCACAGATAAAGTTCCTTAAGCCAAATATGGAATAGACAAGAGCTACTCCTTGCTCAACGAAATGGACTCAACACCGCATATTAAATGCCTAAGAATGTACCTGACTAGTAAGTATCTTAAAACCTATGGATTGCTATGTCTCCGAAAGAGAATCAAGCATGTGTACAGGGGCATAAACGCAGCAGTGATAGGATTGGAGAGGTTCGGTGAGCAAATGAAGACCCTTTGAAGTCATATTGCATGGTACCCATTCCACGGGTTTCAACTACCCAGGTTTAAGGTATTCTTCCTTCAGCTAAAACATGCATGTGGAACCTAGAGTATGATCAACCATGTGATCGGGAGACGTGTTCAAATATGTCTCAGTTTTCGTACCCTGGTACTCGGGTGCAACATTCCAGACGCTTTACTAACACCCTCCCGACTTGGAGAGTCAGTCCCTTTAACCTCCTGTTTGGCCCAGTTTGCAATTTCTGCGGAAGATGAACAGGAATAGCGAGAACCAATGAGAGACTAGCTGGAAGGTGTCTGGACGGGCAAATTTAACTCTCATTTCCCACCAGGAAGAGGAATTAACCAAAGGCTCAGCGTGCCGTGCCGGAACCAGATTAGGGCCTGAAGCCATCCTGCGGTGTTGCGGCCAGCTCAAAAGAAAGCGAGTTGAAGAAAGGAGCTCAGGGGCACTGTAATTCACAAACCTGCAGAGTTATAAATGACAGCTATCGTCCAAAAATATACTGAAGTAAGGCTGCCAAGAGGACTTGAAAGCGGGGCAGAATTGCAGGAAACCGATTTCAGGAGGCAGACTGGAATTGCATTGAAAGCATAGGAAAAGAGGCAGAACGTCCACAATGATGCACTTGGCCAAAAAGGGCGTATGCGTTTTTTCCTGAATATATTCAGGAAAAAACGCATACGCCCTTTTTGGCCAACCAAGCAAGCTTGCAAAGGAAATCTGCACTACAATGAAGTCTCACTTCCCCCCGGTCAAAAGGGCCATCTGAAAAAAGTGTAAAATCCAGAAAGGCAGGACAGGCCATGGAGAACTGGGAGCCTTGTTATGCTGATGGGCGGGATGTAAATTGCCAACAGACACTCGGGAGAAGTGTATGGTGTTTCCTGAAACATCTAAAAAACAAAGCAACAGAGCCTAGGGCACTTCCACTTATGGTCCTATAGCTTAGGGAAATTAAAATCAAAAAGACACAGCCACCCCAAAGTTTGGGACGCCTCTGTTTACAAGAACCTCGTTTACCGTACAAGTTCAACATCGCAGAAAGTGAAAAATGGATAAAGAAGTTGTGGTATTTACTTACAAAGCAATATCACTCAGCAATGAAATCTATGTCATCAGGCCCTTAGCAGCACAATGAGTGGATTCAGGTATGATGATTCTAACTGAAATAAGTCACACAGAAAAAGAAACATCATAAGATATCAGTAATACACGGAATGTAAACTTGGCTACACAGGAACTGAATTACAGAACAGAACAGGGTCTCAAATTTAGAAAACCAACTTATGCTTGCTTAAGGGGAAAGGTGAGTTGGGGTGCTGCATAAAACCAGAGATTGAAATGAGCACAGATAAAGTTCCTTAAGCCAAATATGGAATAGACAAGAGCTACTCCTTGCTCAACGAAATGGACTCAACACCGCATATTAAATGCCTAAGAATGTACCTGACTAGTAAGTATCTTAAAACCTATGGATTGCTATGTCTCCGAAAGAGAATCAAGCATGTGTACAGGGGCATAAACGCAGCAGTGATAGGATTGGAGAGGTTCGGTGAGCAAATGAAGACCCTTTGAAGTCATATTGCATGGTACCCATTCCACGGGTTTCAACTACCCAGGTTTAAGGTATTCTTCCTTCAGCTAAAACATGCATGTGGAACCTAGAGTATGATCAACCATGTGATCGGGAGACGTGTTCAAATATGTCTCAGTTTTCGTACCCTGGTACTCGGGTGCAACATTCCAGACGCTTTACTAACACCCTCCCGACTTGGAGAGTCAGTCCCTTTAACCTCCTGTTTGGCCCAGTTTGCAATTTCTGCGGAAGATGAACAGGAATAGCGAGAACCAATGAGAGACTAGCTGGAAGGTGTCTGGACGGGCAAATTTAACTCTCATTTCCCACCAGGAAGAGGAATTAACCAAAGGCTCAGCGTGCCGTGCCGGAACCAGATTAGGGCCTGAAGCCATCCTGCGGTGTTGCGGTCAGGTCACAAGAAAGCGAGTTGAAGAAAGGAGCTCAGGGGCACTGTAATTCACAAACCTGCAGAGTTATAAATGACAGCTATCGTCCAAAAATATACTGAAGTAAGGCTGCCAAGAGGACTTGAAGGCGGGGCAGAATTGCAGGAAACCGATTTCAGGAGGCAGACTGGAATTGCATTGAAAGCATAGGAAAAGAGGCAGAACGTCCACAATGATGCACTTGGCCAAAAAGGGCGTATGCGTTTTTTCCTGAATATATTCAGGAAAAAACGCATACGCCCTTTTTGGCCAACCAAGCAAGCTTGCAAAGGAAATCTGCACTACAATGAAGTCTCACTTCCCCCCGGTCAAAAGGGCCATCTGAAAAAAGTGTAAAATCCAGAAAGGCAGGACAGGCCATGGAGAACTGGGAGCCTTGTTATGCTGATGGGCGGGATGTAAATTGCCAACAGACACTCGGGAGAAGTGTATGGTGTTTCCTGAAACATCTAAAAAACAAAGCAACAGAGCCTAGGGCACTTCCACTTATGGTCCTATAGCTTAGGGAAATTAAAATCAAAAAGACACAGCCACCCCAAAGTTTGGGACGCCTCTGTTTACAAGAACCTCGTTTACCGTACAAGTTCAACATCGCAGAAAGTGAAAAATGGATAAAGAAGTTGTGGTATTTACTTACAAAGCAATATCACTCAGCAATGAAATCTATGTCATCAGGCCCTTAGCAGCACAATGAGTGGATTCAGGTATGATGATTCTAACTGAAATAAGTCACACAGAAAAAGAAACATCATAAGATATCAGTAATACACGGAATGTAAACTTGGCTACACAGGAACTGAATTACAGAACAGAACAGGGTCTCAAATTTAGAAAACCAACTTATGCTTGCTTAAGGGGAAAGGTGAGTTGGGGTGCTGCATAAAACCAGAGATTGAAATGAGCACAGATAAAGTTCCTTAAGCCAAATATGGAATAGACAAGAGCTACTCCTTGCTCAACGAAATGGACTCAACACCGCATATTAAATGCCTAAGAATGTACCTGACTAGTAAGTATCTTAAAACCTATGGATTGCTATGTCTCCGAAAGAGAATCAAGCATGTGTACAGGGGCATAAACGCAGCAGTGATAGGATTGGAGAGGTTCGGTGAGCAAATGAAGACCCTTTGAAGTCATATTGCATGGTACCCATTCCACGGGTTTCAACTACCCAGGTTTAAGGTATTCTTCCTTCAGCTAAAACATGCATGTGGAACCTAGAGTATGATCAACCATGTGATCGGGAGACGTGTTCAAATATGTCTCAGTTTTCGTACCCTGGTACTCGGGTGCAACATTCCAGACGCTTTACTAACACCCTCCCGACTTGGAGAGTCAGTCCCTTTAACCTCCTGTTTGGCCCAGTTTGCAATTTCTGCGGAAGATGAACAGGAATAGCGAGAACCAATGAGAGACTAGCTGGAAGGTGTCTGGACGGGCAAATTTAACTCTCATTTCCCACCAGGAAGAGGAATTAACCAAAGGCTCAGCGTGCCGTGCCGGAACCAGATTAGGGCCTGAAGCCATCCTGCGGTGTTGCGGCCAGCTCACAAGAAAGCGAGTGGAAGAAAGGAGCTCAGGGGCACTGTAATTCACAAACCTGCAGAGTTATAAATGACAGCTATCGTCCAAAAATATACTGAAGTAAGGCTGCCAAGAGGACTTGAAAGCGGGGCAGAATTGCAGGAAACCGATTTCAGGAGGCAGACTGGAATTGCATTGAAAGCATAGGAAAAGAGGCAGAACGTCCACAATGATGCACTTGGCCAAAAAGGGCGTATGCGTTTTTTCCTGAATATATTCAGGAAAAAACGCATACGCCCTTTTTGGCCAACCAAGCAAGCTTGCAAAGGAAATCTGCACTACAATGAAGTCTCACTTCCCCCCGGTCAAAAGGGCCATCTGAAAAAAGTGTAAAATCCAGAAAGGCAGGACAGGCCATGGAGAACTGGGAGCCTTGTTATGCTGATGGGCGGGATGTAAATTGCCAACAGACACTCGGGAGAAGTGTATGGTGTTTCCTGAAACATCTAAAAAACAAAGCAACAGAGCCTAGGGCACTTCCACTTATGGTCCTATAGCTTAGGGAAATTAAAATCAAAAAGACACAGCCACCCCAAAGTTTGGGACGCCTCTGTTTACAAGAACCTCGTTTACCGTACAAGTTCAACATCGCAGAAAGTGAAAAATGGATAAAGAAGTTGTGGTATTTACTTACAAAGCAATATCACTCAGCAATGAAATCTATGTCATCAGGCCCTTAGCAGCACAATGAGTGGATTCAGGTATGATGATTCTAACTGAAATAAGTCACACAGAAAAAGAAACATCATAAGATATCAGTAATACACGGAATGTAAACTTGGCTACACAGGAACTGAATTACAGAACAGAACAGGGTCTCAAATTTAGAAAACCAACTTATGCTTGCTTAAGGGGAAAGGTGAGTTGGGGTGCTGCATAAAACCAGAGATTGAAATGAGCACAGATAAAGTTCCTTAAGCCAAATATGGAATAGACAAGAGCTACTCCTTGCTCAACGAAATGGACTCAACACCGCATATTAAATGCCTAAGAATGTACCTGACTAGTAAGTATCTTAAAACCTATGGATTGCTATGTCTCCGAAAGAGAATCAAGCATGTGTACAGGGGCATAAACGCAGCAGTGATAGGATTGGAGAGGTTCGGTGAGCAAATGAAGACCCTTTGAAGTCATATTGCATGGTACCCATTCCACGGGTTTCAACTACCCAGGTTTAAGGTATTCTTCCTTCAGCTAAAACATGCATGTGGAACCTAGAGTATGATCAACCATGTGATCGGGAGACGTGTTCAAATATGTCTCAGTTTTCGTACCCTGGTACTCGGGTGCAACATTCCAGACGCTTTACTAACACCCTCCCGACTTGGAGAGTCAGTCCCTTTAACCTCCTGTTTGGCCCAGTTTGCAATTTCTGCGGAAGATGAACAGGAATAGCGAGAACCAATGAGAGACTAGCTGGAAGGTGTCTGGACGGGCAAATTTAACTCTCATTTCCCACCAGGAAGAGGAATTAACCAAAGGCTCAGCGTGCCGTGCCGGAACCAGATTAGGGCCTGAAGCCATCCTGCGGTGTTGCGGCCAGCTCAAAAGAAAGCGAGTTGAAGAAAGGAGCTCAGGGGCACTGTAATTCACAAACCTGCAGAGTTATAAATGACAGCTATCGTCCAAAAATATACTGAAGTAAGGCTGCCAAGAGGACTTGAAAGCGGGGCAGAATTGCAGGAAACCGATTTCAGGAGGCAGACTGGAATTGCATTGAAAGCATAGGAAAAGAGGCAGAACGTCCACAATGATGCACTTGGCCAAAAAGGGCGTATGCGTTTTTTCCTGAATATATTCAGGAAAAAACGCATACGCCCTTTTTGGCCAACCAAGCAAGCTTGCAAAGGAAATCTGCACTACAATGAAGTCTCACTTCCCCCCGGTCAAAAGGGCCATCTGAAAAAAGTGTAAAATCCAGAAAGGCAGGACAGGCCATGGAGAACTGGGAGCCTTGTTATGCTGATGGGCGGGATGTAAATTGCCAACAGACACTCGGGAGAAGTGTATGGTGTTTCCTGAAACATCTAAAAAACAAAGCAACAGAGCCTAGGGCACTTCCACTTATGGTCCTATAGCTTAGGGAAATTAAAATCAAAAAGACACAGCCACCCCAAAGTTTGGGACGCCTCTGTTTACAAGAACCTCGTTTACCGTACAAGTTCAACATCGCAGAAAGTGAAAAATGGATAAAGAAGTTGTGGTATTTACTTACAAAGCAATATCACTCAGCAATGAAATCTATGTCATCAGGCCCTTAGCAGCACAATGAGTGGATTCAGGTATGATGATTCTAACTGAAATAAGTCACACAGAAAAAGAAACATCATAAGATATCAGTAATACACGGAATGTAAACTTGGCTACACAGGAACTGAATTACAGAACAGAACAGGGTCTCAAATTTAGAAAACCAACTTATGCTTGCTTAAGGGGAAAGGTGAGTTGGGGTGCTGCATAAAACCAGAGATTGAAATGAGCACAGATAAAGTTCCTTAAGCCAAATATGGAATAGACAAGAGCTACTCCTTGCTCAACGAAATGGACTCAACACCGCATATTAAATGCCTAAGAATGTACCTGACTAGTAAGTATCTTAAAACCTATGGATTGCTATGTCTCCGAAAGAGAATCAAGCATGTGTACAGGGGCATAAACGCAGCAGTGATAGGATTGGAGAGGTTCGGTGAGCAAATGAAGACCCTTTGAAGTCATATTGCATGGTACCCATTCCACGGGTTTCAACTACCCAGGTTTAAGGTATTCTTCCTTCAGCTAAAACATGCATGTGGAACCTAGAGTATGATCAACCATGTGATCGGGAGACGTGTTCAAATATGTCTCAGTTTTCGTACCCTGGTACTCGGGTGCAACATTCCAGACGCTTTACTAACACCCTCCCGACTTGGAGAGTCAGTCCCTTTAACCTCCTGTTTGGCCCAGTTTGCAATTTCTGCGGAAGATGAACAGGAATAGCGAGAACCAATGAGAGACTAGCTGGAGGTGTCTGGACGGGCAAATTTAACTCTCATTTCCCACCAGGAAGAGGAATTAACCAAAGGCTCAGCGTGCCGTGCCGGAACCAGATTAGGGCCTGAAGCCATCCTGCGGTGTTGCGGCCAGCTCAAAAGAAAGCGAGTTGAAGAAAGGAGCTCAGGGGCACTGTAATTCACAAACCTGCAGAGTTATAAATGACAGCTATCGTCCAAAAATATACTGAAGTAAGGCTGCCAAGAGGACTTGAAAGCGGGGCAGAATTGCAGGAAACCGATTTCAGGAGGCAGACTGGAATTGCATTGAAAGCATAGGAAAAGAGGCAGAACGTCCACAATGATGCACTTGGCCAAAAAGGGCGTATGCGTTTTTTCCTGAATATATTCAGGAAAAAACGCATACGCCCTTTTTGGCCAACCAAGCAAGCTTGCAAAGGAAATCTGCACTACAATGAAGTCTCACTTCCCCCCGGTCAAAAGGGCCATCTGAAAAAAGTGTAAAATCCAGAAAGGCAGGACAGGCCATGGAGAACTGGGAGCCTTGTTATGCTGATGGGCGGGATGTAAATTGCCAACAGACACTCGGGAGAAGTGTATGGTGTTTCCTGAAACATCTAAAAAACAAAGCAACAGAGCCTAGGGCACTTCCACTTATGGTCCTATAGCTTAGGGAAATTAAAATCAAAAAGACACAGCCACCCCAAAGTTTGGGACGCCTCTGTTTACAAGAACCTCGTTTACCGTACAAGTTCAACATCGCAGAAAGTGAAAAATGGATAAAGAAGTTGTGGTATTTACTTACAAAGCAATATCACTCAGCAATGAAATCTATGTCATCAGGCCCTTAGCAGCACAATGAGTGGATTCAGGTATGATGATTCTAACTGAAATAAGTCACACAGAAAAAGAAACATCATAAGATATCAGTAATACACGGAATGTAAACTTGGCTACACAGGAACTGAATTACAGAACAGAACAGGGTCTCAAATTTAGAAAACCAACTTATGCTTGCTTAAGGGGAAAGGTGAGTTGGGGTGCTGCATAAAACCAGAGATTGAAATGAGCACAGATAAAGTTCCTTAAGCCAAATATGGAATAGACAAGAGCTACTCCTTGCTCAACGAAATGGACTCAACACCGCATATTAAATGCCTAAGAATGTACCTGACTAGTAAGTATCTTAAAACCTATGGATTGCTATGTCTCCGAAAGAGAATCAAGCATGTGTACAGGGGGCATAAACGCAGCAGTGATAGGATTGGAGAGGTTCGGTGAGCAAATGAAGACCCTTTGAAGTCATATTGCATGGTACCCATTCCACGGGTTTCAACTACCCAGGTTTAAGGTATTCTTCCTTCAGCTAAAACATGCATGTGGAACCTAGAGTATGATCAACCATGTGATCGGGAGACGTGTTCAAATATGTCTCAGTTTTCGTACCCTGGTACTCGGGTGCAACATTCCAGACGCTTTACTAACACCCTCCCGACTTGGAGAGTCAGTCCCTTTAACCTCCTGTTTGGCCCAGTTTGCAATTTCTGCGGAAGATGAACAGGAATAGCGAGAACCAATGAGAGACTAGCTGGAAGGTGTCTGGACGGGCAAATTTAACTCTCATTTCCCACCAGGAAGAGGAATTAACCAAAGGCTCAGCGTGCCGTGCCGGAACCAGATTAGGGCCTGAAGCCATCCTGCGGTGTTGCGGCCAGCTCACAAGAAAGCGAGTGGAAGAAAGGAGCTCAGGGGCACTGTAATTCACAAACCTGCAGAGTTATAAATGACAGCTATCGTCCAAAAATATACTGAAGTAAGGCTGCCAAGAGGACTTGAAAGCGGGGCAGAATTGCAGGAAACCGATTTCAGGAGGCAGACTGGAATTGCATTGAAAGCATAGGAAAAGAGGCAGAACGTCCACAATGATGCACTTGGCCAAAAAGGGCGTATGCGTTTTTTCCTGAATATATTCAGGAAAAAACGCATACGCCCTTTTTGGCCAACCAAGCAAGCTTGCAAAGGAAATCTGCACTACAATGAAGTCTCACTTCCCCCCGGTCAAAAGGGCCATCTGAAAAAAGTGTAAAATCCAGAAAGGCAGGACAGGCCATGGAGAACTGGGAGCCTTGTTATGCTGATGGGCGGGATGTAAATTGCCAACAGACACTCGGGAGAAGTGTATGGTGTTTCCTGAAACATCTAAAAAACAAAGCAACAGAGCCTAGGGCACTTCCACTTATGGTCCTATAGCTTAGGGAAATTAAAATCAAAAAGACACAGCCACCCCAAAGTTTGGGACGCCTCTGTTTACAAGAACCTCGTTTACCGTACAAGTTCAACATCGCAGAAAGTGAAAAATGGATAAAGAAGTTGTGGTATTTACTTACAAAGCAATATCACTCAGCAATGAAATCTATGTCATCAGGCCCTTAGCAGCACAATGAGTGGATTCAGGTATGATGATTCTAACTGAAATAAGTCACACAGAAAAAGAAACATCATAAGATATCAGTAATACACGGAATGTAAACTTGGCTACACAGGAACTGAATTACAGAACAGAACAGGGTCTCAAATTTAGAAAACCAACTTATGCTTGCTTAAGGGGAAAGGTGAGTTGGGGTGCTGCATAAAACCAGAGATTGAAATGAGCACAGATAAAGTTCCTTAAGCCAAATATGGAATAGACAAGAGCTACTCCTTGCTCAACGAAATGGACTCAACACCGCATATTAAATGCCTAAGAATGTACCTGACTAGTAAGTATCTTAAAACCTATGGATTGCTATGTCTCCGAAAGAGAATCAAGCATGTGTACAGGGGCATAAACGCAGCAGTGATAGGATTGGAGAGGTTCGGTGAGCAAATGAAGACCCTTTGAAGTCATATTGCATGGTACCCATTCCACGGGTTTCAACTACCCAGGTTTAAGGTATTCTTCCTTCAGCTAAAACATGCATGTGGAACCTAGAGTATGATCAACCATGTGATCGGGAGACGTGTTCAAATATGTCTCAGTTTTCGTACCCTGGTACTCGGGTGCAACATTCCAGACGCTTTACTAACACCCTCCCGACTTGGAGAGTCAGTCCCTTTAACCTCCTGTTTGGCCCAGTTTGCAATTTCTGCGGAAGATGAACAGGAATAGCGAGAACCAATGAGAGACTAGCTGGAAGGTGTCTGGACGGGCAAATTTAACTCTCATTTCCCACCAGGAAGAGGAATTAACCAAAGGCTCAGCGTGCCGTGCCGGAACCAGATTAGGGCCTGAAGCCATCCTGCGGTGTTGCGGCCAGCTCAAAAGAAAGCGAGTTGAAGAAAGGAGCTCAGGGGCACTGTAATTCACAAACCTGCAGAGTTATAAATGACAGCTATCGTCCAAAAATATACTGAAGTAAGGCTGCCAAGAGGACTTGAAAGCGGGGCAGAATTGCAGGAAACCGATTTCAGGAGGCAGACTGGAATTGCATTGAAAGCATAGGAAAAGAGGCAGAACGTCCACAATGATGCACTTGGCCAAAAAGGGCGTATGCGTTTTTTCCTGAATATATTCAGGAAAAAACGCATACGCCCTTTTTGGCCAACCAAGCAAGCTTGCAAAGGAAATCTGCACTACAATGAAGTCTCACTTCCCCCCGGTCAAAAGGGCCATCTGAAAAAAGTGTAAAATCCAGAAAGGCAGGACAGGCCATGGAGAACTGGGAGCCTTGTTATGCTGATGGGCGGGATGTAAATTGCCAACAGACACTCGGGAGAAGTGTATGGTGTTTCCTGAAACATCTAAAAAACAAAGCAACAGAGCCTAGGGCACTTCCACTTATGGTCCTATAGCTTAGGGAAATTAAAATCAAAAAGACACAGCCACCCCAAAGTTTGGGACGCCTCTGTTTACAAGAACCTCGTTTACCGTACAAGTTCAACATCGCAGAAAGTGAAAAATGGATAAAGAAGTTGTGGTATTTACTTACAAAGCAATATCACTCAGCAATGAAATCTATGTCATCAGGCCCTTAGCAGCACAATGAGTGGATTCAGGTATGATGATTCTAACTGAAATAAGTCACACAGAAAAAGAAACATCATAAGATATCAGTAATACACGGAATGTAAACTTGGCTACACAGGAACTGAATTACAGAACAGAACAGGGTCTCAAATTTAGAAAACCAACTTATGCTTGCTTAAGGGGAAAGGTGAGTTGGGGTGCTGCATAAAACCAGAGATTGAAATGAGCACAGATAAAGTTCCTTAAGCCAAATATGGAATAGACAAGAGCTACTCCTTGCTCAACGAAATGGACTCAACACCGCATATTAAATGCCTAAGAATGTACCTGACTAGTAAGTATCTTAAAACCTATGGATTGCTATGTCTCCGAAAGAGAATCAAGCATGTGTACAGGGGCATAAACGCAGCAGTGATAGGATTGGAGAGGTTCGGTGAGCAAATGAAGACCCTTTGAAGTCATATTGCATGGTACCCATTCCACGGGTTTCAACTACCCAGGTTTAAGGTATTCTTCCTTCAGCTAAAACATGCATGTGGAACCTAGAGTATGATCAACCATGTGATCGGGAGACGTGTTCAAATATGTCTCAGTTTTCGTACCCTGGTACTCGGGTGCAACATTCCAGACGCTTTACTAACACCCTCCCGACTTGGAGAGTCAGTCCCTTTAACCTCCTGTTTGGCCCAGTTTGCAATTTCTGCGGAAGATGAACAGGAATAGCGAGAACCAATGAGAGACTAGCTGGAGGTGTCTGGACGGGCAAATTTAACTCTCATTTCCCACCAGGAAGAGGAATTAACCAAAGGCTCAGCGTGCCGTGCCGGAACCAGATTAGGGCCTGAAGCCATCCTGCGGTGTTGCGGCCAGCTCAAAAGAAAGCGAGTTGAAGAAAGGAGCTCAGGGGCACTGTAATTCACAAACCTGCAGAGTTATAAATGACAGCTATCGTCCAAAAATATACTGAAGTAAGGCTGCCAAGAGGACTTGAAAGCGGGGCAGAATTGCAGGAAACCGATTTCAGGAGGCAGACTGGAATTGCATTGAAAGCATAGGAAAAGAGGCAGAACGTCCACAATGATGCACTTGGCCAAAAAGGGCGTATGCGTTTTTTCCTGAATATATTCAGGAAAAAACGCATACGCCCTTTTTGGCCAACCAAGCAAGCTTGCAAAGGAAATCTGCACTACAATGAAGTCTCACTTCCCCCCGGTCAAAAGGGCCATCTGAAAAAAGTGTAAAATCCAGAAAGGCAGGACAGGCCATGGAGAACTGGGAGCCTTGTTATGCTGATGGGCGGGATGTAAATTGCCAATAGACACTCGGGAGAAGTGTATGGTGTTTCCTGAAACATCTAAAAAACAAAGCAACAGAGCCTAGGGCACTTCCACTTATGGTCCTATAGCTTAGGGAAATTAAAATCAAAAAGACACAGCCACCCCAAAGTTTGGGACGCCTCTGTTTACAAGAACCTCGTTTACCGTACAAGTTCAACATCGCAGAAAGTGAAAAATGGATAAAGAAGTTGTGGTATTTACTTACAAAGCAATATCACTCAGCAATGAAATCTATGTCATCAGGCCCTTAGCAGCACAATGAGTGGATTCAGGTATGATGATTCTAACTGAAATAAGTCACACAGAAAAAGAAACATCATAAGATATCAGTAATACACGGAATGTAAACTTGGCTACACAGGAACTGAATTACAGAACAGAACAGGGTCTCAAATTTAGAAAACCAACTTATGCTTGCTTAAGGGGAAAGGTGAGTTGGGGTGCTGCATAAAACCAGAGATTGAAATGAGCACAGATAAAGTTCCTTAAGCCAAATATGGAATAGACAAGAGCTACTCCTTGCTCAACGAAATGGACTCAACACCGCATATTAAATGCCTAAGAATGTACCTGACTAGTAAGTATCTTAAAACCTATGGATTGCTATGTCTCCGAAAGAGAATCAAGCATGTGTACAGGGGCATAAACGCAGCAGTGATAGGATTGGAGAGGTTCGGTGAGCAAATGAAGACCCTTTGAAGTCATATTGCATGGTACCCATTCCACGGGTTTCAACTACCCAGGTTTAAGGTATTCTTCCTTCAGCTAAAACATGCATGTGGAACCTAGAGTATGATCAACCATGTGATCGGGAGACGTGTTCAAATATGTCTCAGTTTTCGTACCCTGGTACTCGGGTGCAACATTCCAGACGCTTTACTAACACCCTCCCGACTTGGAGAGTCAGTCCCTTTAACCTCCTGTTTGGCCCAGTTTGCAATTTCTGCGGAAGATGAACAGGAATAGCGAGAACCAATGAGAGACTAGCTGGAAGGTGTCTGGACGGGCAAATTTAACTCTCATTTCCCACCAGGAAGAGGAATTAACCAAAGGCTCAGCGTGCCGTGCCGGAACCAGATTAGGGCCTGAAGCCATCCTGCGGTGTTGCGGTCAGGTCACAAGAAAGCGAGTGGAAGAAAGGAGCTCAGGGGCACTGTAATTCACAAACCTGCAGAGTTATAAATGACAGCTATCGTCCAAAAATATACTGAAGTAAGGCTGCCAAGAGGACTTGAAAGCGGGGCAGAATTGCAGGAAACCGATTTCAGGAGGCAGACTGGAATTGCATTGAAAGCATAGGAAAAGAGGCAGAACGTCCACAATGATGCACTTGGCCAAAAAGGGCGTATGCGTTTTTTCCTGAATATATTCAGGAAAAAACGCATACGCACTTTTTGGCCAACCAAGCAAGCTTGCAAAGGAAATCTGCACTACAATGAAGTCTCACTTCCCCCCGGTCAAAAGGGCCATCTGAAAAAAGTGTAAAATCCAGAAAGGCAGGACAGGCCATGGAGAACTGGGAGCCTTGTTATGCTGATGGGCGGGATGTAAATTGCCAACAGACACTCGGGAGAAGTGTATGGTGTTTCCTGAAACATCTAAAAAACAAAGCAACAGAGCCTAGGGCACTTCCACTTATGGTCCTATAGCTTAGGGAAATTAAAATCAAAAAGACACAGCCACCCCAAAGTTTGGGACGCCTCTGTTTACAAGAACCTCATTTACCGTACAAGTTCAACATCGCAGAAAGTGAAAAATGGATAAAGAAGTTGTGGTATTTACTTACAAAGCAATATCACTCAGCAATGAAATCTATGTCATCAGGCCCTTAGCAGCACAATGAGTGGATTCAGGTATGATGATTCTAACTGAAATAAGTCACACAGAAAAAGAAACATCATAAGATATCAGTAATACACGGAATGTAAACTTGGCTACACAGGAACTGAATTACAGAACAGAACAGGGTCTCAAATTTAGAAAACCAACTTATGCTTGCTTAAGGGGAAAGGTGAGTTGGGGTGCTGCATAAAACCAGAGATTGAAATGAGCACAGATAAAGTTCCTTAAGCCAAATATGGAATAGACAAGAGCTACTCCTTGCTCAACGAAATGGACTCAACACCGCATATTAAATGCCTAAGAATGTACCTGACTAGTAAGTATCTTAAAACCTATGGATTGCTATGTCTCCGAAAGAGAATCAAGCATGTGTACAGGGGCATAAACGCAGCAGTGATAGGATTGGAGAGGTTCGGTGAGCAAATGAAGACCCTTTGAAGTCATATTGCATGGTACCCATTCCACGGGTTTCAACTACCCAGGTTTAAGGTATTCTTCCTTCAGCTAAAACATGCATGTGGAACCTAGAGTATGATCAACCATGTGATCGGGAGACGTGTTCAAATATGTCTCAGTTTTCGTACCCTGGTACTCGGGTGCAACATTCCAGACGCTTTACTAACACCCTCCCGACTTGGAGAGTCAGTCCCTTTAACCTCCTGTTTGGCCCAGTTTGCAATTTCTGCGGAAGATGAACAGGAATAGCGAGAACCAATGAGAGACTAGCTGGAAGGTGTCTGGACGGGCAAATTTAACTCTCATTTCCCACCAGGAAGAGGAATTAACCAAAGGCTCAGCGTGCCGTGCCGGAACCAGATTAGGGCCTGAAGCCATCCTGCGGTGTTGCGGCCAGCTCAAAAGAAAGCGAGTGGAAGAAAGGAGCTCAGGGGCACTGTAATTCACAAACCTGCAGAGTTATAAATGACAGCTATCGTCCAAAAATATACTGAAGTAAGGCTGCCAAGAGGACTTGAAAGCGGGGCAGAATTGCAGGAAACCGATTTCAGGAGGCAGACTGGAATTGCATTGAAAGCATAGGAAAAGAGGCAGAACGTCCACAATGATGCACTTGGCCAAAAAGGGCGTATGCGTTTTTTCCTGAATATATTCAGGAAAAAACGCATACGCCCTTTTTGGCCAACCAAGCAAGCTTGCAAAGGAAATCTGCACTACAATGAAGTCTCACTTCCCCCCGGTCAAAAGGGCCATCTGAAAAAAGTGTAAAATCCAGAAAGGCAGGACAGGCCATGGAGAACTGGGAGCCTTGTTATGCTGATGGGCGGGATGTAAATTGCCAACAGACACTCGGGAGAAGTGTATGGTGTTTCCTGAAACATCTAAAAAACAAAGCAACAGAGCCTAGGGCACTTCCACTTATGGTCCTATAGCTTAGGGAAATTAAAATCAAAAAGACACAGCCACCCCAAAGTTTGGGACGCCTCTGTTTACAAGAACCTCGTTTACCGTACAAGTTCAACATCGCAGAAAGTGAAAAATGGATAAAGAAGTTGTGGTATTTACTTACAAAGCAATATCACTCAGCAATGAAATCTATGTCATCAGGCCCTTAGCAGCACAATGAGTGGATTCAGGTATGATGATTCTAACTGAAATAAGTCACACAGAAAAAGAAACATCATAAGATATCAGTAATACACGGAATGTAAACTTGGCTACACAGGAACTGAATTACAGAACAGAACAGGGTCTCAAATTTAGAAAACCAACTTATGCTTGCTTAAGGGGAAAGGTGAGTTGGGGTGCTGCATAAAACCAGAGATTGAAATGAGCACAGATAAAGTTCCTTAAGCCAAATATGGAATAGACAAGAGCTACTCCTTGCTCAACGAAATGGACTCAACACCGCATATTAAATGCCTAAGAATGTACCTGACTAGTAAGTATCTTAAAACCTATGGATTGCTATGTCTCCGAAAGAGAATCAAGCATGTGTACAGGGGCATAAATGCAGCAGTGATAGGATTGGAGAGGTTCGGTGAGCAAATGAAGACCCTTTGAAGTCATATTGCATGGTACCCATTCCACGGGTTTCAACTACCCAGGTTTAAGGTATTCTTCCTTCAGCTAAAACATGCATGTGGAACCTAGAGTATGATCAACCATGTGATCGGGAGACGTGTTCAAATATGTCTCAGTTTTCGTACCCTGGTACTCGGGTGCAACATTCCAGACGCTTTACTAACACCCTCCCGACTTGGAGAGTCAGTCCCTTTAACCTCCTGTTTGGCCCAGTTTGCAATTTCTGCGGAAGATGAACAGGAATAGCGAGAACCAATGAGAGACTAGCTGGAAGGTGTCTGGACGGGCAAATTTAACTCTCATTTCCCACCAGGAAGAGGAATTAACCAAAGGCTCAGCGTGCCGTGCCGGAACCAGATTAGGGCCTGAAGCCATCCTGCGGTGTTGCGGTCAGGTCACAAGAAAGCGAGTGGAAGAAAGGAGCTCAGGGGCACTGTAATTCACAAACCTGCAGAGTTATAAATGACAGCTATCGTCCAAAAATATACTGAAGTAAGGCTGCCAAGAGGACTTGAAAGCGGGGCAGAATTGCAGGAAACCGATTTCAGGAGGCAGACTGGAATTGCATTGAAAGCATAGGAAAAGAGGCAGAATGTCCACAATGATGCACTTGGCCAAAAAGGGCGTATGCGTTTTTTCCTGAATATATTCAGGAAAAAACGCATACGCACTTTTTGGCCAACCAAGCAAGCTTGCAAAGGAAATCTGCACTACAATGAAGTCTCACTTCCCCCCGGTCAAAAGGGCCATCTGAAAAAAGTGTAAAATCCAGAAAGGCAGGACAGGCCATGGAGAACTGGGAGCCTTGTTATGCTGATGGGCGGGATGTAAATTGCCAACAGACACTCGGGAGAAGTGTATGGTGTTTCCTGAAACATCTAAAAAACAAAGCAACAGAGCCTAGGGCACTTCCACTTATGGTCCTATAGCTTAGGGAAATTAAAATCAAAAAGACACAGCCACCCCAAAGTTTGGGACGCCTCTGTTTACAAGAACCTCATTTACCGTACAAGTTCAACATCGCAGAAAGTGAAAAATGGATAAAGAAGTTGTGGTATTTACTTACAAAGCAATATCACTCAGCAATGAAATCTATGTCATCAGGCCCTTAGCAGCACAATGAGTGGATTCAGGTATGATGATTCTAACTGAAATAAGTCACACAGAAAAAGAAACATCATAAGATATCAGTAATACACGGAATGTAAACTTGGCTACACAGGAACTGAATTACAGAACAGAACAGGGTCTCAAATTTAGAAAACCAACTTATGCTTGCTTAAGGGGAAAGGTGAGTTGGGGTGCTGCATAAAACCAGAGATTGAAATGAGCACAGATAAAGTTCCTTAAGCCAAATATGGAATAGACAAGAGCTACTCCTTGCTCAACGAAATGGACTCAACACTGCATATTAAATGCCTAAGAATGTACCTGACTAGTAAGTATCTTAAAACCTATGGATTGCTATGTCTCCGAAAGAGAATCAAGCATGTGTACAGGGGCATAAACGCAGCAGTGATAGGATTGGAGAGGTTCGGTGAGCAAATGAAGACCCTTTGAAGTCATATTGCATGGTACCCATTCCACGGGTTTCAACTACCCAGGTTTAAGGTATTCTTCCTTCAGCTAAAACATGCATGTGGAACCTAGAGTATGATCAACCATGTGATCGGGAGACGTGTTCAAATATGTCTCAGTTTTCGTACCCTGGTACTCGGGTGCAACATTCCAGACGCTTTACTAACACCCTCCCGACTTGGAGAGTCAGTCCCTTTAACCTCCTGTTTGGCCCAGTTTGCAATTTCTGCGGAAGATGAACAGGAATAGCGAGAACCAATGAGAGACTAGCTGGAAGGTGTCTGGACGGGCAAATTTAACTCTCATTTCCCACCAGGAAGAGGAATTAACCAAAGGCTCAGCGTGCCGTGCCGGAACCAGATTAGGGCCTGAAGCCATCCTGCGGTGTTGCGGCCAGCTCAAAAGAAAGCGAGTGGAAGAAAGGAGCTCAGGGGCACTGTAATTCACAAACCTGCAGAGTTATAAATGACAGCTATCGTCCAAAAATATACTGAAGTAAGGCTGCCAAGAGGACTTGAAAGCGGGGCAGAATTGCAGGAAACCGATTTCAGGAGGCAGACTGGAATTGCATTGAAAGCATAGGAAAAGAGGCAGAACGTCCACAATGATGCACTTGGCCAAAAAGGGCGTATGCGTTTTTTCCTGAATATATTCAGGAAAAAACGCATACGCCCTTTTTGGCCAACCAAGCAAGCTTGCAAAGGAAATCTGCACTACAATGAAGTCTCACTTCCCCCCGGTCAAAAGGGCCATCTGCAAAAAGTGTAAAATCCAGAAAGGCAGGACAGGCCATGGAGAACTGGGAGCCTTGTTATGCTGATGGGCGGGATGTAAATTGCCAACAGACACTCGGGAGAAGTGTATGGTGTTTCCTGAAACATCTAAAAAACAAAGCAACAGAGCCTAGGGCACTTCCACTTATGGTCCTATAGCTTAGGGAAATTAAAATCAAAAAGACACAGCCACCCAAAAGTTTGGGACGCCTCTGTTTACAAGAACCTCGTTTACCGTACAAGTTCAACATCGCAGAAAGTGAAAAATGGATAAAGAAGTTGTGGTATTTACTTACAAAGCAATATCACTCAGCAATGAAATCTATGTCATCAGGCCCTTAGCAGCACAATGAGTGGATTCAGGTATGATGATTCTAACTGAAATAAGTCACACAGAAAAAGAAACATCATAAGATATCAGTAATACAGGGAATGTAAACTTGGCTACACAGGAACTGAATTACAGAACAGAACAGGGTCTCAAATTTAGAAAACCAACTTATGCTTGCTTAAGGGGAAAGGTGAGTTGGGGTGCTGCATAAAACCAGAGATTGAAATGAGCACAGATAAAGTTCCTTAAGCCAAATATGGAATAGACAAGAGCTACTCCTTGCTCAACGAAATGGACTCAACACCGCATATTAAATGCCTAAGAATGTACCTGACTAGTAAGTATCTTAAAACCTATGGATTGCTATGTCTCCGAAAGAGAATCAAGCATGTGTACAGGGGCATAAACGCAGCAGTGATAGGATTGGAGAGGTTCGGTGAGCAAATGAAGACCCTTTGAAGTCATATTGCATGGTACCCATTCCACGGGTTTCAACTACCCAGGTTTAAGGTATTCTTCCTTCAGCTAAAACATGCATGTGGAACCTAGAGTATGATCAACCATGTGATCGGGAGACGTGTTCAAATATGTCTCAGTTTTCGTACCCTGGTACTCGGGTGCAACATTCCAGACGCTTTACTAACACCCTCCCGACTTGGAGAGTCAGTCCCTTTAACCTCCTGTTTGGCCCAGTTTGCAATTTCTGCGGAAGATGAACAGGAATAGCGAGAACCAATGAGAGACTAGCTGGAGGTGTCTGGACGGGCAAATTTAACTCTCATTTCCCACCAGGAAGAGGAATTAACCAAAGGCTCAGCGTGCCGTGCCGGAACCAGATTAGGGCCTGAAGCCATCCTGCGGTGTTGCGGCCAGCTCAAAAGAAAGCGAGTTGAAGAAAGGAGCTCAGGGGCACTGTAATTCACAAACCTGCAGAGTTATAAATGACAGCTATCGTCCAAAAATATACTGAAGTAAGGCTGCCAAGAGGACTTGAAAGCGGGGCAGAATTGCAGGAAACCGATTTCAGGAGGCAGACTGGAATTGCATTGAAAGCATAGGAAAAGAGGCAGAACGTCCACAATGATGCACTTGGCCAAAAAGGGCGTATGCGTTTTTTCCTGAATATATTCAGGAAAAAACGCATACGCCCTTTTTGGCCAACCAAGCAAGCTTGCAAAGGAAATCTGCACTACAATGAAGTCTCACTTCCCCCCGGTCAAAAGGGCCATCTGAAAAAAGTGTAAAATCCAGAAAGGCAGGACAGGCCATGGAGAACTGGGAGCCTTGTTATGCTGATGGGCGGGATGTAAATTGCCAACAGCCACTCCGGAGAAGTGTATGGTGTTTCCTGAAACATCTAAAAAACAAAGCAACAGAGCCTAGGGCACTTCCACTTATGGTCCTATAGCTTAGGGAAATTAAAATCAAAAAGACACAGCCACCCCAAAGTTTGGAACGCCTCTGTTTACAAGAACATCGTTTACAGTACAAGTTCAACAGCGCAGAAAGTGAAAAATGGATAAAGAAGTTGTGGTATTTACTTACAAAGCAATATCACTCAGCAATGAAATCTATGTCATCAGGCCCTTAGCAGCACAATGAGTGGATTCAGGTATGATGATTCTAACTGAAATAAGTCACACAGAAAAAGAAACATCATAAGATATCAGTAATACACGGAATGTAAACTTGGCTACACAGGAACTGAATTACAGAACAGAACAGGGTCTCAAATTTAGAAAACCAACTTATGCTTGCTTAAGGGGAAAGGTGAGTTGGGGTGCTGCATAAAACCAGAGATTGAAATGAGCACAGATAAAGTTCCTTAAGCCAAATATGGAATAGACAAGAGCTACTCCTTGCTCAACGAAATGGACTCAACACCGCATATTAAATGCCTAAGAATGTACCTGACTAGTAAGTATCTTAAAACCTATGGATTGCTATGTCTCCGAAAGAGAATCAAGCATGTGTACAGGGGCATAAACGCAGCAGTGATAGGATTGGAGAGGTTCGGTGAGCAAATGAAGACCCTTTGAAGTCATATTGCATGGTACCCATTCCACGGGTTTCAACTACCCAGGTTTAAGGTATTCTTCCTTCAGCTAAAACATGCATGTGGAACCTAGAGTATGATCAACCATGTGATCGGGAGACGTGTTCAAATATGTCTCAGTTTTCGTACCCTGGTACTCGGGTGCAACATTCCAGACGCTTTACTAACACCCTCCCGACTTGGAGAGTCAGTCCCTTTAACCTCCTGTTTGGCCCAGTTTGCAATTTCTGCGGAAGATGAACAGGAATAGCGAGAACCAATGAGAGACTAGCTGGAAGGTGTCTGGACGGGCAAATTTAACTCTCATTTCCCACCAGGAAGAGGAATTAACCAAAGGCTCAGCGTGCCGTGCCGGAACCAGATTAGGGCCTGAAGCCATCCTGCGGTGTTGCGGCCAGCTCAAAAGAAAGCGAGTGGAAGAAAGGAGCTCAGGGGCACTGTAATTCACAAACCTGCAGAGTTATAAATGACAGCTATCGTCCAAAAATATACTGAAGTAAGGCTGCCAAGAGGACTTGAAAGCGGGGCAGAATTGCAGGAAACCGATTTCAGGAGGCAGACTGGAATTGCATTGAAAGCATAGGAAAAGAGGCAGAACGTCCACAATGATGCACTTGGCCAAAAAGGGCGTATGCGTTTTTTCCTGAATATATTCAGGAAAAAACGCATACGCCCTTTTTGGCCAACCAAGCAAGCTTGCAAAGGAAATCTGCACTACAATGAAGTCTCACTTCCCCCCGGTCAAAAGGGCCATCTGAAAAAAGTGTAAAATCCAGAAAGGCAGGACAGGCCATGGAGAACTGGGAGCCTTGTTATGCTGATGGGCGGGATGTAAATTGCCAACAGACACTCGGGAGAAGTGTATGGTGTTTCCTGAAACATCTAAAAAACAAAGCAACAGAGCCTAGGGCACTTCCACTTATGGTCCTATAGCTTAGGGAAATTAAAATCAAAAAGACACAGCCACCCCAAAGTTTGGGACGCCTCTGTTTACAAGAACCTCGTTTACCGTACAAGTTCAACATCGCAGAAAGTGAAAAATGGATAAAGAAGTTGTGGTATTTACTTACAAAGCAATATCACTCAGCAATGAAATCTATGTCATCAGGCCCTTAGCAGCACAATGAGTGGATTCAGGTATGATGATTCTAACTGAAATAAGTCACACAGAAAAAGAAACATCATAAGATATCAGTAATACACGGAATGTAAACTTGGCTACACAGGAACTGAATTACAGAACAGAACAGGGTCTCAAATTTAGAAAACCAACTTATGCTTGCTTAAGGGGAAAGGTGAGTTGGGGTGCTGCATAAAACCAGAGATTGAAATGAGCACAGATAAAGTTCCTTAAGCCAAATATGGAATAGACAAGAGCTACTCCTTGCTCAACGAAATGGACTCAACACCGCATATTAAACGCCTAAGAATGTACCTGACTAGTAAGTATCTTAAAACCTATGGATTGCTATGTCTCCGAAAGAGAATCAAGCATGTGTACAGGGGCATAAACGCAGCAGTGATAGGATTGGAGAGGTTCGGTGAGCAAATGAAGACCCTTTGAAGTCATATTGCATGGTACCCATTCCACGGGTTTCAACTACCCAGGTTTAAGGTATTCTTCCTTCAGCTAAAACATGCATGTGGAACCTAGAGTATGATCAACCATGTGATCGGGAGACGTGTTCAAATATGTCTCAGTTTTCGTACCCTGGTACTCGGGTGCAACATTCCAGACGCTTTACTAACACCCTCCCGACTTGGAGAGTCAGTCCCTTTAACCTCCTGTTTGGCCCAGTTTGCAATTTCTGCGGAAGATGAACAGGAATAGCGAGAACCAATGAGAGACTAGCTGGAAGGTGTCTGGACGGGCAAATTTAACTCTCATTTCCCACCAGGAAGAGGAATTAACCAAAGGCTCAGCGTGCCGTGCCGGAACCAGATTAGGGCCTGAAGCCATCCTGCGGTGTTGCGGCCAGCTCAAAAGAAAGCGAGTGGAAGAAAGGAGCTCAGGGGCACTGTAATTCACAAACCTGCAGAGTTATAAATGACAGCTATCGTCCAAAAATATACTGAAGTAAGGCTGCCAAGAGGACTTGAAAGCGGGGCAGAATTGCAGGAAACCGATTTCAGGAGGCAGACTGGAATTGCATTGAAAGCATAGGAAAAGAGGCAGAACGTCCACAATGATGCACTTGGCCAAAAAGGGCGTATGCGTTTTTTCCTGAATATATTCAGGAAAAAACGCATACGCCCTTTTTGGCCAACCAAGCAAGCTTGCAAAGGAAATCTGCACTACAATGAAGTCTCACTTCCCCCCGGTCAAAAGGGCCATCTGAAAAAAGTGTAAAATCCAGAAAGGCAGGACAGGCCATGGAGAACTGGGAGCCTTGTTATGCTGATGGGCGGGATGTAAATTGCCAACAGACACTCGGGAGAAGTGTATGGTGTTTCCTGAAACATCTAAAAAACAAAGCAACAGAGCCTAGGGCACTTCCACTTATGGTCCTATAGCTTAGGGAAATTAAAATCAAAAAGACACAGCCACCCAAAAGTTTGGGACGCCTCTGTTTACAAGAACCTCGTTTACCGTACAAGTTCAACATCGCAGAAAGTGAAAAATGGATAAAGAAGTTGTGGTATTTACTTACAAAGCAATATCACTCAGCAATGAAATCTATGTCATCAGGCCCTTAGCAGCACAATGAGTGGATTCAGGTATGATGATTCTAACTGAAATAAGTCACACAGAAAAAGAAACATCATAAGATATCAGTAATACAGGGAATGTAAACTTGGCTACACAGGAACTGAATTACAGAACAGAACAGGGTCTCAAATTTAGAAAACCAACTTATGCTTGCTTAAGGGTAAAGGTGAGTTGGGGTGCTGCATAAAACCAGAGATTGAAATGAGCACAGATAAAGTTCCTTAAGCCAAATATGGAATAGACAAGAGCTACTCCTTGCTCAACGAAATGGACTCAACACCGCATATTAAATGCCTAAGAATGTACCTGACTAGTAAGTATCTTAAAACCTATGGATTGCTATGTCTCCGAAAGAGAATCAAGCATGTGTACAGGGGCATAAACGCAGCAGTGATAGGATTGGAGAGGTTCGGTGAGCAAATGAAGACCCTTTGAAGTCATATTGCATGGTACCCATTCCACGGGTTTCAACTACCCAGGTTTAAGGTATTCTTCCTTCAGCTAAAACATGCATGTGGAACCTAGAGTATGATCAACCATGTGATCGGGAGACGTGTTCAAATATGTCTCAGTTTTCGTACCCTGGTACTCGGGTGCAACATTCCAGACGCTTTACTAACACCCTCCCGACTTGGAGAGTCAGTCCCTTTAACCTCCTGTTTGGCCCAGTTTGCAATTTCTGCGGAAGATGAACAGGAATAGCGAGAACCAATGAGAGACTAGCTGGAGGTGTCTGGACGGGCAAATTTAACTCTCATTTCCCACCAGGAAGAGGAATTAACCAAAGGCTCAGCGTGCCGTGCCGGAACCAGATTAGGGCCTGAAGCCATCCTGCGGTGTTGCGGCCAGCTCAAAAGAAAGCGAGTTGAAGAAAGGAGCTCAGGGGCACTGTAATTCACAAACCTGCAGAGTTATAAATGACAGCTATCGTCCAAAAATATACTGAAGTAAGGCTGCCAAGAGGACTTGAAAGCGGGGCAGAATTGCAGGAAACCGATTTCAGGAGGCAGACTGGAATTGCATTGAAAGCATAGGAAAAGAGGCAGAACGTCCACAATGATGCACTTGGCCAAAAATATATTCAGGAAAAAACGCATACGCCCTTTTTGGCCAACCAAGCAAGCTTGCAAAGGAAATCTGCACTACAATGAAGTCTCACTTCCCCCCGGTCAAAAGGGCCATCTGAAAAAAGTGTAAAATCCAGAAAGGCAGGACAGGCCATGGAGAACTGGGAGCCTTGTTATGCTGATGGGCGGGATGTAAATTGCCAACAGACACTCGGGAGAAGTGTATGGTGTTTCCTGAAACATCTAAAAAACAAAGCAACAGAGCCTAGGGCACTTCCACTTATGGTCCTATAGCTTAGGGAAATTAAAATCAAAAAGACACAGCCACCCCAAAGTTTGGGACGCCTCTGTTTACAAGAACCTCGTTTACCGTACAAGTTCAACATCGCAGAAAGTGAAAAATGGATAAAGAAGTTGTGGTATTTACTTACAAAGCAATATCACTCAGCAATGAAATCTATGTCATCAGGCCCTTAGCAGCACAATGAGTGGATTCAGGTATGATGATTCTAACTGAAATAAGTCACACAGAAAAAGAAACATCATAAGATATCAGTAATACACGGAATGTAAACTTGGCTACACAGGAACTGAATTACAGAACAGAACAGGGTCTCAAATTTAGAAAACCAACTTATGCTTGCTTAAGGGGAAAGGTGAGTTGGGGTGCTACATAAAACCAGAGATTGAAATGAGCACAGATAAAGTTCCTTAAGCCAAATATGGAATAGACAAGAGCTACTCCTTGCTCAACGAAATGGACTCAACACCGCATATTAAATGCCTAAGAATGTACCTGACTAGTAAGTATCTTAAAACCTATGGATTGCTATGTCTCCGAAAGAGAATCAAGCATGTGTACAGGGGCATAAACGCAGCAGTGATAGGATTGGAGAGGTTCGGTGAGCAAATGAAGACCCTTTGAAGTCATATTGCATGGTACCCATTCCACGGGTTTCAACTACCCAGGTTTAAGGTATTCTTCCTTCAGCTAAAACATGCATGTGGAACCTAGAGTATGATCAACCATGTGATCGGGAGACGTGTTCAAATATGTCTCAGTTTTCGTACCCTGGTACTCGGGTGCAACATTCCAGACGCTTTACTAACACCCTCCCGACTTGGAGAGTCAGTCCCTTTAACCTCCTGTTTGGCCCAGTTTGCAATTTCTGCGGAAGATGAACAGGAATAGCGAGAACCAATGAGAGACTAGCTGGAGGTGTCTGGACGGGCAAATTTAACTCTCATTTCCCACCAGGAAGAGGAATTAACCAAAGGCTCAGCGTGCCGTGCCGGAACCAGATTAGGGCCTGAAGCCATCCTGCGGTGTTGCGGCCAGCTCAAAAGAAAGCGAGTTGAAGAAAGGAGCTCAGGGGCACTGTAATTCACAAACCTGCAGAGTTATAAATGACAGCTATCGTCCAAAAATATACTGAAGTAAGGCTGCCAAGAGGACTTGAAAGCGGGGCAGAATTGCAGGAAACCGATTTCAGGAGGTAGACTGGAATTGCATTGAAAGCATAGGAAAAGAGGCAGAACGTCCACAATGATGCACTTGGCCAAAAAGGGCGTATGCGTTTTTTCCTGAATATATTCAGGAAAAAACGCATACGCACTTTTTGGCCAACCAAGCAAGCTTGCAAAGGAAATCTGCACTACAATGAAGTCTCACTTCCCCCCGGTCAAAAGGGCCATCTGAAAAAAGTGTAAAATCCAGAAAGGCAGGACAGGCCATGGAGAACTGGGAGCCTTGTTATGCTGATGGGCGGGATGTAAATTGCCAACAGACACTCGGGAGAAGTGTATGGTGTTTCCTGAAACATCTAAAAAACAAAGCAACAGAGCCTAGGGCACTTCCACTTATGGTCCTATAGCTTAGGGAAATTAAAATCAAAAAGACACAGCCACCCCAAAGTTTGGGACGCCTCTGTTTACAAGAACCTCGTTTACCGTACAAGTTCAACATCGCAGAAAGTGAAAAATGGATAAAGAAGTTGTGGTATTTACTTACAAAGCAATATCACTCAGCAATGAAATCTATGTCATCAGGCCCTTAGCAGCACAATGAGTGGATTCAGGTATGATGATTCTAACTGAAATAAGTCACACAGAAAAAGAAACATCATAAGATATCAGTAATACACGGAATGTAAACTTGGCTACACAGGAACTGAATTACAGAACAGAACAGGGTCTCAAATTTAGAAAACCAACTTATGCTTGCTTAAGGGGAAAGGTGAGTTGGGGTGCTGCATAAAACCAGAGATTGAAATGAGCACAGATAAAGTTCCTTAAGCCAAATATGGAATAGACAAGAGCTACTCCTTGCTCAACGAAATGGACTCAACACCGCATATTAAATGCCTAAGAATGTACCTGACTAGTAAGTATCTTAAAACCTATGGATTGCTATGTCTCCGAAAGAGAATCAAGCATGTGTACAGGGGCATAAACGCAGCAGTGATAGGATTGGAGAGGTTCGGTGAGCAAATGAAGACCCTTTGAAGTCATATTGCATGGTACCCATTCCACGGGTTTCAACTACCCAGGTTTAAGGTATTCTTCCTTCAGCTAAAACATGCATGTGGAACCTAGAGTATGATCAACCATGTGATCGGGAGACGTGTTCAAATATGTCTCAGTTTTCGTACCCTGGTACTCGGGTGCAACATTCCAGACGCTTTACTAACACCCTCCCGACTTGGAGAGTCAGTCCCTTTAACCTCCTGTTTGGCCCAGTTTGCAATTTCTGCGGAAGATGAACAGGAATAGCGAGAACCAATGAGAGACTAGCTGGAAGGTGTCTGGACGGGCAAATTTAACTCTCATTTCCCACCAGGAAGAGGAATTAACCAAAGGCTCAGCGTGCCGTGCCGGAAGCAGATTAGGGCCTGAAGCCATCCTGCGGTGTTGCGGCCAGCTCAAAAGAAAGCGAGTTGAAGAAAGGAGCTCAGGGGCACTGTAATTCACAAACCTGCAGAGTTATAAATGACAGCTATCGTCCAAAAATATACTGAAGTAAGGCTGCCAAGAGGACTTGAAAGCGGGGCAGAATTGCAGGAAACCGATTTCAGGAGGCAGACTGGAATTGCATTGAAAGCATAGGAAAAGAGGCAGAACGTCCACAATGATGCACTTGGCCAAAAAGGGCGTATGCGTTTTTTCCTGAATATATTCAGGAAAAAACGCATACGCCCTTTTTGGCCAACCAAGCAAGCTTGCAAAGGAAATCTGCACTACAATGAAGTCTCACTTCCCCCCGGTCAAAAGGGCCATCTGAAAAAAGTGTAAAATCCAGAAAGGCAGGACAGGCCATGGAGAACTGGGAGCCTTGTTATGCTGATGGGCGGGATGTAAATTGCCAACAGACACTCGGGAGAAGTGTATGGTGTTTCCTGAAACATCTAAAAAACAAAGCAACAGAGCCTAGGGCACTTCCACTTATGGTCCTATAGCTTAGGGAAATTAAAATCAAAAAGACACAGCCACCCCAAAGTTTGGGACGCCTCTGTTTACAAGAACCTCGTTTACCGTACAAGTTCAACATCGCAGAAAGTGAAAAATGGATAAAGAAGTTGTGGTATTTACTTACAAAGCAATATCACTCAGCAATGAAATCTATGTCATCAGGCCCTTAGCAGCACAATGAGTGGATTCAGGTATGATGATTCTAACTGAAATAAGTCACACAGAAAAAGAAACATCATAAGATATCAGTAATACACGGAATGTAAACTTGGCTACACAGGAACTGAATTACAGAACAGAACAGGGTCTCAAATTTAGAAAACCAACTTATGCTTGCTTAAGGGGAAAGGTGAGTTGGGGTGCTGCATAAAACCAGAGATTGAAATGAGCACAGATAAAGTTCCTTAAGCCAAATATGGAATAGACAAGAGCTACTCCTTGCTCAACGAAATGGACTCAACACCGCATATTAAATGCCTAAGAATGTACCTGACTAGTAAGTATCTTAAAACCTATGGATTGCTATGTCTCCGAAAGAGAATCAAGCATGTGTACAGGGGCATAAACGCAGCAGTGATAGGATTGGAGAGGTTCGGTGAGCAAATGAAGACCCTTTGAAGTCATATTGCATGGTACCCATTCCACGGGTTTCAACTACCCAGGTTTAAGGTATTCTTCCTTCAGCTAAAACATGCATGTGGAACCTAGAGTATGATCAACCATGTGATCGGGAGACGTGTTCAAATATGTCTCAGTTTTCGTACCCTGGTACTCGGGTGCAACATTCCAGACGCTTTACTAACACCCTCCCGACTTGGAGAGTCAGTCCCTTTAACCTCCTGTTTGGCCCAGTTTGCAATTTCTGCGGAAGATGAACAGGAATAGCGAGAACCAATGAGAGACTAGCTGGAAGGTGTCTGGACGGGCAAATTTAACTCTCATTTCCCACCAGGAAGAGGAATTAACCAAAGGCTCAGCGTGCCGTGCCGGAAGCAGATTAGGGCCTGAAGCCATCCTGCGGTGTTGCGGCCAGCTCAAAAGAAAGCGAGTTGAAGAAAGGAGCTCAGGGGCACTGTAATTCACAAACCTGCAGAGTTATAAATGACAGCTATCGTCCAAAAATATACTGAAGTAAGGCTGCCAAGAGGACTTGAAAGCGGGGCAGAATTGCAGGAAACCGATTTCAGGAGGCAGACTGGAATTGCATTGAAAGCATAGGAAAAGAGGCAGAACGTCCACAATGATGCACTTGGCCAAAAAGGGCGTATGCGTTTTTTCCTGAATATATTCAGGAAAAAACGCATACGCCCTTTTTGGCCAACCAAGCAAGCTTGCAAAGGAAATCTGCACTACAATGAAGTCTCACTTCCCCCCGGTCAAAAGGGCCATCTGAAAAAAGTGTAAAATCCAGAAAGGCAGGACAGGCCATGGAGAACTGGGAGCCTTGTTATGCTGATGGGCGGGATGTAAATTGCCAACAGACACTCGGGAGAAGTGTATGGTGTTTCCTGAAACATCTAAAAAACAAAGCAACAGAGCCTAGGGCACTTCCACTTATGGTCCTATAGCTTAGGGAAATTAAAATCAAAAAGACACAGCCACCCCAAAGTTTGGGACGCCTCTGTTTACAAGAACCTCGTTTACCGTACAAGTTCAACATCGCAGAAAGTGAAAAATGGATAAAGAAGTTGTGGTATTTACTTACAAAGCAATATCACTCAGCAATGAAATCTATGTCATCAGGCCCTTAGCAGCACAATGAGTGGATTCAGGTATGATGATTCTAACTGAAATAAGTCACACAGAAAAAGAAACATCATAAGATATCAGTAATACACGGAATGTAAACTTGGCTACACAGGAACTGAATTACAGAACAGAACAGGGTCTCAAATTTAGAAAACCAACTTATGCTTGCTTAAGGGGAAAGGTGAGTTGGGGTGCTGCATAAAACCAGAGATTGAAATGAGCACAGATAAAGTTCCTTAAGCCAAATATGGAATAGACAAGAGCTACTCCTTGCTCAACGAAATGGACTCAACACCGCATATTAAATGCCTAAGAATGTACCTGACTAGTAAGTATCTTAAAACCTATGGATTGCTATGTCTCCGAAAGAGAATCAAGCATGTGTACAGGGGCATAAACGCAGCAGTGATAGGATTGGAGAGGTTCGGTGAGCAAATGAAGACCCTTTGAAGTCATATTGCATGGTACCCATTCCACGGGTTTCAACTACCCAGGTTTAAGGTATTCTTCCTTCAGCTAAAACATGCATGTGGAACCTAGAGTATGATCAACCATGTGATCGGGAGACGTGTTCAAATATGTCTCAGTTTTCGTACCCTGGTACTCGGGTGCAACATTCCAGACGCTTTACTAACACCCTCCCGACTTGGAGAGTCAGTCCCTTTAACCTCCTGTTTGGCCCAGTTTGCAATTTCTGCGGAAGATGAACAGGAATAGCGAGAACCAATGAGAGACTAGCTGGAAGGTGTCTGGACGGGCAAATTTAACTCTCATTTCCCACCAGGAAGAGGAATTAACCAAAGGCTCAGCGTGCCGTGCCGGAACCAGATTAGGGCCTGAAGCCATCCTGCGGTGTTGCGGCCAGCTCAAAAGAAAGCGAGTTGAAGAAAGGAGCTCAGGGGCACTGTAATTCACAAACCTGCAGAGTTATAAATGACAGCTATCGTCCAAAAATATACTGAAGTAAGGCTGCCAAGAGGACTTGAAAGCGGGGCAGAATTGCAGGAAACCGATTTCAGGAGGCAGACTGGAATTGCATTGAAAGCATAGGAAAAGAGGCAGAACGTCCACAATGATGCACTTGGCCAAAAAGGGCGTATGCGTTTTTTCCTGAATATATTCAGGAAAAAACGCATACGCCCTTTTTGGCCAACCAAGCAAGCTTGCAAAGGAAATCTGCACTACAATGAAGTCTCACTTCCCCCCGGTCAAAAGGGCCATCTGAAAAAAGTGTAAAATCCAGAAAGGCAGGACAGGCCATGGAGAACTGGGAGCCTTGTTATGCTGATGGGCGGGATGTAAATTGCCAACAGACACTCGGGAGAAGTGTATGGTGTTTCCTGAAACATCTAAAAAACAAAGCAACAGAGCCTAGGGCACTTCCACTTATGGTCCTATAGCTTAGGGAAATTAAAATCAAAAAGACACAGCCACCCCAAAGTTTGGGACGCCTCTGTTTACAAGAACCTCGTTTACCGTACAAGTTCAACATCGCAGAAAGTGAAAAATGGATAAAGAAGTTGTGGTATTTACTTACAAAGCAATATCACTCAGCAATGAAATCTATGTCATCAGGCCCTTAGCAGCACAATGAGTGGATTCAGGTATGATGATTCTAACTGAAATAAGTCACACAGAAAAAGAAACATCATAAGATATCAGTAATACACGGAATGTAAACTTGGCTACACAGGAACTGAATTACAGAACAGAACAGGGTCTCAAATTTAGAAAACCAACTTATGCTTGCTTAAGGGGAAAGGTGAGTTGGGGTGCTGCATAAAACCAGAGATTGAAATGAGCACAGATAAAGTTCCTTAAGCCAAATATGGAATAGACAAGAGCTACTCCTTGCTCAACGAAATGGACTCAACACCGCATATTAAACGCCTAAGAATGTACCTGACTAGTAAGTATCTTAAAACCTATGGATTGCTATGTCTCCGAAAGAGAATCAAGCATGTGTACAGGGGCATAAACGCAGCAGTGATAGGATTGGAGAGGTTCGGTGAGCAAATGAAGACCCTTTGAAGTCATATTGCATGGTACCCATTCCACGGGTTTCAACTACCCAGGTTTAAGGTATTCTTCCTTCAGCTAAAACATGCATGTGGAACCTAGAGTATGATCAACCATGTGATCGGGAGACGTGTTCAAATATGTCTCAGTTTTCGTACCCTGGTACTCGGGTGCAACATTCCAGACGCTTTACTAACACCCTCCCGACTTGGAGAGTCAGTCCCTTTAACCTCCTGTTTGGCCCAGTTTGCAATTTCTGCGGAAGATGAACAGGAATAGCGAGAACCAATGAGAGACTAGCTGGAAGGTGTCTGGACGGGCAAATTTAACTCTCATTTCCCACCAGGAAGAGGAATTAACCAAAGGCTCAGCGTGCCGTGCCGGAACCAGATTAGGGCCTGAAGCCATCCTGCGGTGTTGCGGCCAGCTCACAAGAAAGCGAGTGGAAGAAAGGAGCTCAGGGGCACTGTAATTCACAAACCTGCAGAGTTATAAATGACAGCTATCGTCCAAAAATATACTGAAGTAAGGCTGCCAAGAGGACTTGAAAGCGGGGCAGAATTGCAGGAAACCGATTTCAGGAGGCAGACTGGAATTGCATTGAAAGCATAGGAAAAGAGGCAGAACGTCCACAATGATGCACTTGGCCAAAAAGGGCGTATGCGTTTTTTCCTGAATATATTCAGGAAAAAACGCATACGCCCTTTTTGGCCAACCAAGCAAGCTTGCAAAGGAAATCTGCACTACAATGAAGTCTCACTTCCCCCCGGTCAAAAGGGCCATCTGAAAAAAGTGTAAAATCCAGAAAGGCAGGACAGGCCATGGAGAACTGGGAGCCTTGTTATGCTGATGGGCGGGATGTAAATTGCCAACAGACACTCGGGAGAAGTGTATGGTGTTTCCTGAAACATCTAAAAAACAAAGCAACAGAGCCTAGGGCACTTCCACTTATGGTCCTATAGCTTAGGGAAATTAAAATCAAAAAGACACAGCCACCCCAAAGTTTGGGACGCCTCTGTTTACAAGAACCTCGTTTACCGTACAAGTTCAACATCGCAGAAAGTGAAAAATGGATAAAGAAGTTGTGGTATTTACTTACAAAGCAATATCACTCAGCAATGAAATCTATGTCATCAGGCCCTTAGCAGCACAATGAGTGGATTCAGGTATGATGATTCTAACTGAAATAAGTCACACAGAAAAAGAAACATCATAAGATATCAGTAATACACGGAATGTAAACTTGGCTACACAGGAACTGAATTACAGAACAGAACAGGGTCTCAAATTTAGAAAACCAACTTATGCTTGCTTAAGGGGAAAGGTGAGTTGGGGTGCTGCATAAAACCAGAGATTGAAATGAGCACAGATAAAGTTCCTTAAGCCAAATATGGAATAGACAAGAGCTACTCCTTGCTCAACGAAATGGACTCAACACCGCATATTAAATGCCTAAGAATGTACCTGACTAGTAAGTATCTTAAAACCTATGGATTGCTATGTCTCCGAAAGAGAATCAAGCATGTGTACAGGGGCATAAACGCAGCAGTGATAGGATTGGAGAGGTTCGGTGAGCAAATGAAGACCCTTTGAAGTCATATTGCATGGTACCCATTCCACGGGTTTCAACTACCCAGGTTTAAGGTATTCTTCCTTCAGCTAAAACATGCATGTGGAACCTAGAGTATGATCAACCATGTGATCGGGAGACGTGTTCAAATATGTCTCAGTTTTCGTACCCTGGTACTCGGGTGCAACATTCCAGACGCTTTACTAACACCCTCCCGACTTGGAGAGTCAGTCCCTTTAACCTCCTGTTTGGCCCAGTTTGCAATTTCTGCGGAAGATGAACAGGAATAGCGAGAACCAATGAGAGACTAGCTGGAAGGTGTCTGGACGGGCAAATTTAACTCTCATTTCCCACCAGGAAGAGGAATTAACCAAAGGCTCAGCGTGCCGTGCCGGAAGCAGATTAGGGCCTGAAGCCATCCTGCGGTGTTGCGGCCAGCTCAAAAGAAAGCGAGTTGAAGAAAGGAGCTCAGGGGCACTGTAATTCACAAACCTGCAGAGTTATAAATGACAGCTATCGTCCAAAAATATACTGAAGTAAGGCTGCCAAGAGGACTTGAAAGCGGGGCAGAATTGCAGGAAACCGATTTCAGGAGGCAGACTGGAATTGCATTGAAAGCATAGGAAAAGAGGCAGAACGTCCACAATGATGCACTTGGCCAAAAAGGGCGTATGCGTTTTTTCCTGAATATATTCAGGAAAAAACGCATACGCCCTTTTTGGCCAACCAAGCAAGCTTGCAAAGGAAATCTGCACTACAATGAAGTCTCACTTCCCCCCGGTCAAAAGGGCCATCTGAAAAAAGTGTAAAATCCAGAAAGGCAGGACAGGCCATGGAGAACTGGGAGCCTTGTTATGCTGATGGGCGGGATGTAAATTGCCAACAGACACTCGGGAGAAGTGTATGGTGTTTCCTGAAACATCTAAAAAACAAAGCAACAGAGCCTAGGGCACTTCCACTTATGGTCCTATAGCTTAGGGAAATTAAAATCAAAAAGACACAGCCACCCCAAAGTTTGGGACGCCTCTGTTTACAAGAACCTCGTTTACCGTACAAGTTCAACATCGCAGAAAGTGAAAAATGGATAAAGAAGTTGTGGTATTTACTTACAAAGCAATATCACTCAGCAATGAAATCTATGTCATCAGGCCCTTAGCAGCACAATGAGTGGATTCAGGTATGATGATTCTAACTGAAATAAGTCACACAGAAAAAGAAACATCATAAGATATCAGTAATACACGGAATGTAAACTTGGCTACACAGGAACTGAATTACAGAACAGAACAGGGTCTCAAATTTAGAAAACCAACTTATGCTTGCTTAAGGGGAAAGGTGAGTTGGGGTGCTGCATAAAACCAGAGATTGAAATGAGCACAGATAAAGTTCCTTAAGCCAAATATGGAATAGACAAGAGCTACTCCTTGCTCAACGAAATGGACTCAACACCGCATATTAAATGCCTAAGAATGTACCTGACTAGTAAGTATCTTAAAACCTATGGATTGCTATGTCTCCGAAAGAGAATCAAGCATGTGTACAGGGGCATAAACGCAGCAGTGATAGGATTGGAGAGGTTCGGTGAGCAAATGAAGACCCTTTGAAGTCATATTGCATGGTACCCATTCCACGGGTTTCAACTACCCAGGTTTAAGGTATTCTTCCTTCAGCTAAAACATGCATGTGGAACCTAGAGTATGATCAACCATGTGATCGGGAGACGTGTTCAAATATGTCTCAGTTTTCGTACCCTGGTACTCGGGTGCAACATTCCAGACGCTTTACTAACACCCTCCCGACTTGGAGAGTCAGTCCCTTTAACCTCCTGTTTGGCCCAGTTTGCAATTTCTGCGGAAGATGAACAGGAATAGCGAGAACCAATGAGAGACTAGCTGGAAGGTGTCTGGACGGGCAAATTTAACTCTCATTTCCCACCAGGAAGAGGAATTAACCAAAGGCTCAGCGTGCCGTGCCGGAAGCAGATTAGGGCCTGAAGCCATCCTGCGGTGTTGCGGCCAGCTCAAAAGAAAGCGAGTGGAAGAAAGGAGCTCAGGGGCACTGTAATTCACAAACCTGCAGAGTTATAAATGACAGCTATCGTCCAAAAATATACTGAAGTAAGGCTGCCAAGAGGACTTGAAAGCAGGGCAGAATTGCAGGAAACCGATTTCAGGAGGCAGACTGGAATTGCATTGAAAGCATAGGAAAAGAGGCAGAACGTCCACAATGATGCACTTGGCCAAAAAGGGCGTATGCGTTTTTTCCTGAATATATTCAGGAAAAAACGCATACGCCCTTTTTGGCCAACCAAGCAAGCTTGCAAAGGAAATCTGCACTACAATGAAGTCTCACTTCCCCCCGGTCAAAAGGGCCATCTGAAAAAAGTGTAAAATCCAGAAAGGCAGGACAGGCCATGGAGAACTGGGAGCCTTGTTATGCTGATGGGCGGGATGTAAATTGCCAACAGACACTCGGGAGAAGTGTATGGTGTTTCCTGAAACATCTAAAAAACAAAGCAACAGAGCCTAGGGCACTTCCACTTATGGTCCTATAGCTTAGGGAAATTAAAATCAAAAAGACACAGCCACCCCAAAGTTTGGGACGCCTCTGTTTACAAGAACCTCGTTTACCGTACAAGTTCAACATCGCAGAAAGTGAAAAATGGATAAAGAAGTTGTGGTATTTACTTACAAAGCAATATCACTCAGCAATGAAATCTATGTCATCAGGCCCTTAGCAGCACAATGAGTGGATTCAGGTATGATGATTCTAACTGAAATAAGTCACACAGAAAAAGAAACATCATAAGATATCAGTAATACACGGAATGTAAACTTGGCTACACAGGAACTGAATTACAGAACAGAACAGGGTCTCAAATTTAGAAAACCAACTTATGCTTGCTTAAGGGTAAAGGTGAGTTGGGGTGCTGCATAAAACCAGAGATTGAAATGAGCACAGATAAAGTTCCTTAAGCCAAATATGGAATAGACAAGAGCTACTCCTTGCTCAACGAAATGGACTCAACACCGCATATTAAATGCCTAAGAATGTACCTGACTAGTAAGTATCTTAAAACCTATGGATTGCTATGTCTCCGAAAGAGAATCAAGCATGTGTACAGGGGCATAAACGCAGCAGTGATAGGATTGGAGAGGTTCGGTGAGCAAATGAAGACCCTTTGAAGTCATATTGCATGGTACCCATTCCACGGGTTTCAACTACCCAGGTTTAAGGTATTCTTCCTTCAGCTAAAACATGCATGTGGAACCTAGAGTATGATCAACCATGTGATCGGGAGACGTGTTCAAATATGTCTCAGTTTTCGTACCCTGGTACTCGGGTGCAACATTCCAGACGCTTTACTAACACCCTCCCGACTTGGAGAGTCAGTCCCTTTAACCTCCTGTTTGGCCCAGTTTGCAATTTCTGCGGAAGATGAACAGGAATAGCGAGAACCAATGAGAGACTAACTGGAGGTGTCTGGATGGGCAAATTTAACTCTCATTTCCCACCAGGAAGAGGAATTAACCAAAGGCTCAGCGTGCCGTGCCGGAACCAGATTAGGGCCTGAAGCCATCCTGCGGTGTTGCGGCCAGCTCAAAAGAAAGCGAGTTGAAGAAAGGAGCTCAGGGACACTGTAATTCACAAACCTGCAGAGTTATAAATGACAGCTATCGTCCAAAAATATACTGAAGTAAGGCTGCCAAGAGGACTTGAAAGCGGGGCAGAATTGCAGGAAACCGATTTCAGGAGGCAGACTGGAATTGCATTGAAAGCATAGGAAAAGAGGCAGAACGTCCACAATGATGCACTTGGCCAAAAAGGGCGTATGCGTTTTTTCCTGAATATATTCAGGAAAAAACGCATACGCCCTTTTTGGCCAACCAAGCAAGCTTGCAAAGGAAATCTGCACTACAATGAAGTCTCACTTCCCCCCGGTCAAAAGGGCCATCTGAAAAAAGTGTAAAATCCAGAAAGGCAGGACAGGCCATGGAGAACTGGGAGCCTTGTTATGCTGATGGGCGGGATGTAAATTGCCAACAGACACTCGGGAGAAGTGTATGGTGTTTCCTGAAACATCTAAAAAACAAAGCAACAGAGCCTAGGGCACTTCCACTTATGGTCCTATAGCTTAGGGAAATTAAAATCAAAAAGACACAGCCACCCCAAAGTTTGGGACGCCTCTGTTTACAAGAACCTCGTTTAGCGTACAAGTTCAACATCGCAGAAAGTGAAAAATGGATAAAGAAGTTGTGGTATTTACTTACAAAGCAATATCACTCAGCAATGAAATCTATGTCATCAGGCCCTTAGCAGCACAATGAGTGGATTCAGGTATGATGATTCTAACTGAAATAAGTCACACAGAAAAAGAAACATCATAAGATATCAGTAATACACGGAATGTAAACTTGGCTACACAGGAACTGAATTACAGAACAGAACAGGGTCTCAAATTTAGAAAACCAACTTATGCTTGCTTAAGGGGAAAGGTGAGTTGGGGTGCTGCATAAAACCAGAGATTGAAATGAGCACAGATAAAGTTCCTTAAGCCAAATATGGAATAGACAAGAGCTACTCCTTGCTCAACGAAATGGACTCAACACCGCATATTAAATGCCTAAGAATGTACCTGACTAGTAAGTATCTTAAAACCTATGGATTGCTATGTCTCCGAAAGAGAATCAAGCATGTGTACAGGGGCATAAACGCAGCAGTGATAGGATTGGAGAGGTTCGGTGAGCAAATGAAGACCCTTTGAAGTCATATTGCATGGTACCCATTCCACGGGTTTCAACTACCCAGGTTTAAGGTATTCTTCCTTCAGCTAAAACATGCATGTGGAACCTAGAGTATGATCAACCATGTGATCGGGAGACGTGTTCAAATATGTCTCAGTTTTCGTACCCTGGTACTCGGGTGCAACATTCCAGACGCTTTACTAACACCCTCCCGACTTGGAGAGTCAGTCCCTTTAACCTCCTGTTTGGCCCAGTTTGCAATTTCTGCGGAAGATGAACAGGAATAGCGAGAACCAATGAGAGACTAGCTGGAAGGTGTCTGGACGGGCAAATTTAACTCTCATTTCCCACCAGGAAGAGGAATTAACCAAAGGCTCAGCGTGCCGTGCCGGAAGCAGATTAGGGCCTGAAGCCATCCTGCGGTGTTGCGGCCAGCTCAAAAGAAAGCGAGTTGAAGAAAGGAGCTCAGGGACACTGTAATTCACAAACCTGCAGAGTTATAAATGACAGCTATCGTCCAAAAATATACTGAAGTAAGGCTGCCAAGAGGACTTGAAAGCGGGGCAGAATTGCAGGAAACCGATTTCAGGAGGCAGACTGGAATTGCATTGAAAGCATAGGAAAAGAGGCAGAACGTCCACAATGATGCACTTGGCCAAAAAGGGCGTATGCGTTTTTTCCTGAATATATTCAGGAAAAAACGCATACGCCCTTTTTGGCCAACCAAGCAAGCTTGCAAAGGAAATCTGCACTACAATGAAGTCTCACTTCCCCCCGGTCAAAAGGGCCATCTGAAAAAAGTGTAAAATCCAGAAAGGCAGGACAGGCCATGGAGAACTGGGAGCCTTGTTATGCTGATGGGCGGGATGTAAATTGCCAACAGACACTCGGGAGAAGTGTATGGTGTTTCCTGAAACATCTAAAAAACAAAGCAACAGAGCCTAGGGCACTTCCACTTATGGTCCTATAGCTTAGGGAAATTAAAATCAAAAAGACACAGCCACCCCAAAGTTTGGGACGCCTCTGTTTACAAGAACCTCGTTTAGCGTACAAGTTCAACATCGCAGAAAGTGAAAAATGGATAAAGAAGTTGTGGTATTTACTTACAAAGCAATATCACTCAGCAATGAAATCTATGTCATCAGGCCCTTAGCAGCACAATGAGTGGATTCAGGTATGATGATTCTAACTGAAATAAGTCACACAGAAAAAGAAACATCATAAGATATCAGTAATACACGGAATGTAAACTTGGCTACACAGGAACTGAATTACAGAACAGAACAGGGTCTCAAATTTAGAAAACCAACTTATGCTTGCTTAAGGGGAAAGGTGAGTTGGGGTGCTGCATAAAACCAGAGATTGAAATGAGCACAGATAAAGTTCCTTAAGCCAAATATGGAATAGACAAGAGCTACTCCTTGCTCAACGAAATGGACTCAACACCGCATATTAAATGCCTAAGAATGTACCTGACTAGTAAGTATCTTAAAACCTATGGATTGCTATGTCTCCGAAAGAGAATCAAGCATGTGTACAGGGGCATAAACGCAGCAGTGATAGGATTGGAGAGGTTCGGTGAGCAAATGAAGACCCTTTGAAGTCATATTGCATGGTACCCATTCCACGGGTTTCAACTACCCAGGTTTAAGGTATTCTTCCTTCAGCTAAAACATGCATGTGGAACCTAGAGTATGATCAACCATGTGATCGGGAGACGTGTTCAAATATGTCTCAGTTTTCGTACCCTGGTACTCGGGTGCAACATTCCAGACGCTTTACTAACACCCTCCCGACTTGGAGAGTCAGTCCCTTTAACCTCCTGTTTGGCCCAGTTTGCAATTTCTGCGGAAGATGAACAGGAATAGCGAGAACCAATGAGAGACTAGCTGGAAGGTGTCTGGACGGGCAAATTTAACTCTCATTTCCCACCAGGAAGAGGAATTAACCAAAGGCTCAGCGTGCCGTGCCGGAAGCAGATTAGGGCCTGAAGCCATCCTGCGGTGTTGCGGCCAGCTCACAAGAAAGCGAGTTGAAGAAAGGAGCTCAGGGGCACTGTAATTCACAAACCTGCAGAGTTATAAATGACAGCTATCGTCCAAAAATATACTGAAGTAAGGCTGCCAAGAGGACTTGAAAGCGGGGCAGAATTGCAGGAAACCGATTTCAGGAGGCAGACTGGAATTGCATTGAAAGCATAGGAAAAGAGGCAGAACGTCCACAATGATGCACTTGGCCAAAAAGGGCGTATGCGTTTTTTCCTGAATATATTCAGGAAAAAACGCATACGCCCTTTTTGGCCAACCAAGCAAGCTTGCAAAGGAAATCTGCACTACAATGAAGTCTCACTTCCCCCCGGTCAAAAGGGCCATCTGAAAAAAGTGTAAAATCCAGAAAGGCAGGACAGGCCATGGAGAACTGGGAGCCTTGTTATGCTGATGGGCGGGATGTAAATTGCCAACAGACACTCGGGAGAAGTGTATGGTGTTTCCTGAAACATCTAAAAAACAAAGCAACAGAGCCTAGGGCACTTCCACTTATGGTCCTATAGCTTAGGGAAATTAAAATCAAAAAGACACAGCCACCCCAAAGTTTGGGACGCCTCTGTTTACAAGAACCTCGTTTACCGTACAAGTTCAACATCGCAGAAAGTGAAAAATGGATAAAGAAGTTGTGGTATTTACTTACAAAGCAATATCACTCAGCAATGAAATCTATGTCATCAGGCCCTTAGCAGCACAATGAGTGGATTCAGGTATGATGATTCTAACTGAAATAAGTCACACAGAAAAAGAAACATCATAAGATATCAGTAATACACGGAATGTAAACTTGGCTACACAGGAACTGAATTACAGAACAGAACAGGGTCTCAAATTTAGAAAACCAACTTATGCTTGCTTAAGGGGAAAGGTGAGTTGGGGTGCTGCATAAAACCAGAGATTGAAATGAGCACAGATAAAGTTCCTTAAGCCAAATATGGAATAGACAAGAGCTACTCCTTGCTCAACGAAATGGACTCAACACCGCATATTAAATGCCTAAGAATGTACCTGACTAGTAAGTATCTTAAAACCTATGGATTGCTATGTCTCCGAAAGAGAATCAAGCATGTGTACAGGGGCATAAACGCAGCAGTGATAGGATTGGAGAGGTTCGGTGAGCAAATGAAGACCCTTTGAAGTCATATTGCATGGTACCCATTCCACGGGTTTCAACTACCCAGGTTTAAGGTATTCTTCCTTCAGCTAAAACATGCATGTGGAACCTAGAGTATGATCAACCATGTGATCGGGAGACGTGTTCAAATATGTCTCAGTTTTCGTACCCTGGTACTCGGGTGCAACATTCCAGACGCTTTACTAACACCCTCCCGACTTGGAGAGTCAGTCCCTTTAACCTCCTGTTTGGCCCAGTTTGCAATTTCTGCGGAAGATGAACAGGAATAGCGAGAACCAATGAGAGACTAGCTGGAAGGTGTCTGGACGGGCAAATTTAACTCTCATTTCCCACCAGGAAGAGGAATTAACCAAAGGCTCAGCGTGCCGTGCCGGAAGCAGATTAGGGCCTGAAGCCATCCTGCGGTGTTGCGGTCAGGTCACAAGAAAGCGAGTTGAAGAAAGGAGCTCAGGGGCACTGTAATTCACAAACCTGCAGAGTTATAAATGACAGCTATCGTCCAAAAATATACTGAAGTAAGGCTGCCAAGAGGACTTGAAAGCGGGGCAGAATTGCAGGAAACCGATTTCAGGAGGCAGACTGGAATTGCATTGAAAGCATAGGAAAAGAGGCAGAACGTCCACAATGATGCACTTGGCCAAAAAGGGCGTATGCGTTTTTTCCTGAATATATTCAGGAAAAAACGCATACGCCCTTTTTGGCCAACCAAGCAAGCTTGCAAAGGAAATCTGCACTACAATGAAGTCTCACTTCCCCCCGGTCAAAAGGGCCATCTGAAAAAAGTGTAAAATCCAGAAAGGCAGGACAGGCCATGGAGAACTGGGAGCCTTGTTATGCTGATGGGCGGGATGTAAATTGCCAACAGACACTCGGGAGAAGTGTATGGTGTTTCCTGAAACATCTAAAAAACAAAGCAACAGAGCCTAGGGCACTTCCACTTATGGTCCTATAGCTTAGGGAAATTAAAATCAAAAAGACACAGCCACCCCAAAGTTTGGGACGCCTCTGTTTACAAGAACCTCGTTTACCGTACAAGTTCAACATCGCAGAAAGTGAAAAATGGATAAAGAAGTTGTGGTATTTACTTACAAAGCAATATCACTCAGCAATGAAATCTATGTCATCAGGCCCTTAGCAGCACAATGAGTGGATTCAGGTATGATGATTCTAACTGAAATAAGTCACACAGAAAAAGAAACATCATAAGATATCAGTAATACACGGAATGTAAACTTGGCTACACAGGAACTGAATTACAGAACAGAACAGGGTCTCAAATTTAGAAAACCAACTTATGCTTGCTTAAGGGGAAAGGTGAGTTGGGGTGCTGCATAAAACCAGAGATTGAAATGAGCACAGATAAAGTTCCTTAAGCCAAATATGGAATAGACAAGAGCTACTCCTTGCTCAACGAAATGGACTCAACACCGCATATTAAATGCCTAAGAATGTACCTGACTAGTAAGTATCTTAAAACCTATGGATTGCTATGTCTCCGAAAGAGAATCAAGCATGTGTACAGGGGCATAAACGCAGCAGTGATAGGATTGGAGAGGTTCGGTGAGCAAATGAAGACCCTTTGAAGTCATATTGCATGGTACCCATTCCACGGGTTTCAACTACCCAGGTTTAAGGTATTCTTCCTTCAGCTAAAACATGCATGTGGAACCTAGAGTATGATCAACCATGTGATCGGGAGACGTGTTCAAATATGTCTCAGTTTTCGTACCCTGGTACTCGGGTGCAACATTCCAGACGCTTTACTAACACCCTCCCGACTTGGAGAGTCAGTCCCTTTAACCTCCTGTTTGGCCCAGTTTGCAATTTCTGCGGAAGATGAACAGGAATAGCGAGAACCAATGAGAGACTAGCTGGAAGGTGTCTGGACGGGCAAATTTAACTCTCATTTCCCACCAGGAAGAGGAATTAACCAAAGGCTCAGCGTGCCGTGCCGGAAGCAGATTAGGGCCTGAAGCCATCCTGCGGTGTTGCGGTCAGGTCACAAGAAAGCGAGTTGAAGAAAGGAGCTCAGGGGCACTGTAATTCACAAACCTGCAGAGTTATAAATGACAGCTATCGTCCAAAAATATACTGAAGTAAGGCTGCCAAGAGGACTTGAAAGCGGGGCAGAATTGCAGGAAACCGATTTCAGGAGGCAGACTGGAATTGCATTGAAAGCATAGGAAAAGAGGCAGAACGTCCACAATGATGCACTTGGCCAAAAAGGGCGTATGCGTTTTTTCCTGAATATATTCAGGAAAAAACGCATACGCCCTTTTTGGCCAACCAAGCAAGCTTGCAAAGGAAATCTGCACTACAATGAAGTCTCACTTCCCCCCGGTCAAAAGGGCCATCTGAAAAAAGTGTAAAATCCAGAAAGGCAGGACAGGCCATGGAGAACTGGGAGCCTTGTTATGCTGATGGGCGGGATGTAAATTGCCAACAGACACTCGGGAGAAGTGTATGGTGTTTCCTGAAACATCTAAAAAACAAAGCAACAGAGCCTAGGGCACTTCCACTTATGGTCCTATAGCTTAGGGAAATTAAAATCAAAAAGACACAGCCACCCCAAAGTTTGGGACGCCTCTGTTTACAAGAACCTCGTTTACCGTACAAGTTCAACATCGCAGAAAGTGAAAAATGGATAAAGAAGTTGTGGTATTTACTTACAAAGCAATATCACTCAGCAATGAAATCTATGTCATCAGGCCCTTAGCAGCACAATGAGTGGATTCAGGTATGATGATTCTAACTGAAATAAGTCACACAGAAAAAGAAACATCATAAGATATCAGTAATACACGGAATGTAAACTTGGCTACACAGGAACTGAATTACAGAACAGAACAGGGTCTCAAATTTAGAAAACCAACTTATGCTTGCTTAAGGGGAAAGGTGAGTTGGGGTGCTGCATAAAACCAGAGATTGAAATGAGCACAGATAAAGTTCCTTAAGCCAAATATGGAATAGACAAGAGCTACTCCTTGCTCAACGAAATGGACTCAACACCGCATATTAAATGCCTAAGAATGTACCTGACTAGTAAGTATCTTAAAACCTATGGATTGCTATGTCTCCGAAAGAGAATCAAGCATGTGTACAGGGGCATAAACGCAGCAGTGATAGGATTGGAGAGGTTCGGTGAGCAAATGAAGACCCTTTGAAGTCATATTGCATGGTACCCATTCCACGGGTTTCAACTACCCAGGTTTAAGGTATTCTTCCTTCAGCTAAAACATGCATGTGGAACCTAGAGTATGATCAACCATGTGATCGGGAGACGTGTTCAAATATGTCTCAGTTTTCGTACCCTGGTACTCGGGTGCAACATTCCAGACACTTTACTAACACCCTCCCGACTTGGAGAGTCAGTCCCTTTAACCTCCTGTTTGGCCCAGTTTGCAATTTCTGCGGAAGATGAACAGGAATAGCGAGAACCAATGAGAGACTAGCTGGAAGGTGTCTGGACGGGCAAATTTAACTCTCATTTCCCACCAGGAAGAGGAATTAACCAAAGGCTCAGCGTGCCGTGCCGGAACCAGATTAGGGCCTGAAGCCATCCTGCGGTGTTGCGGCCAGCTCACCATAAAGCGAGTGGAAGAAAGGAGCTCAGGGGCACTGTAATTCACAAACCTGCAGAGTTATAAATGACAGCTATCGTCCAAAAATATACTGAAGTAAGGCTGCCAAGAGGACTTGAAAGCGGGGCAGAATTGCAGGAAACCGATTTCAGGAGGCAGACTGGAATTGCATTGAAAGCATAGGAAAAGAGGCAGAACGTCCACAATGATGCACTTGGCCAAAAAGGGCGTATGCGTTTTTTCCTGAATATATTCAGGAAAAAACGCATACGCCCTTTTTGGCCAACCAAGCAAGCTTGCAAAGGAAATCTGCACTACAATGAAGTCTCACTTCCCCCCGGTCAAAAGGGCCATCTGAAAAAAGTGTAAAATCCAGAAAGGCAGGACAGGCCATGGAGAACTGGGAGCCTTGTTATGCTGATGGGCGGGATGTAAATTGCCAACAGACACTCGGGAGAAGTGTATGGTGTTTCCTGAAACATCTAAAAAACAAAGCAACAGAGCCTAGGGCACTTCCACTTATGGTCCTATAGCTTAGGGAAATTAAAATCAAAAAGACACAGCCACCCCAAAGTTTGGGACGCCTCTGTTTACAAGAACCTCGTTTACCGTACAAGTTCAACATCGCAGAAAGTGAAAAATGGATAAAGAAGTTGTGGTATTTACTTACAAAGCAATATCACTCAGCAATGAAATCTATGTCATCAGGCCCTTAGCAGCACAATGAGTGGATTCAGGTATGATGATTCTAACTGAAATAAGTCACACAGAAAAAGAAACATCATAAGATATCAGTAATACACGGAATGTAAACTTGGCTACACAGGAACTGAATTACAGAACAGAACAGGGTCTCAAATTTAGAAAACCAACTTATGCTTGCTTAAGGGGAAAGGTGAGTTGGGGTGCTGCATAAAACCAGAGATTGAAATGAGCACAGATAAAGTTCCTTAAGCCAAATATGGAATAGACAAGAGCTACTCCTTGCTCAACGAAATGGACTCAACACCGCATATTAAATGCCTAAGAATGTACCTGACTAGTAAGTATCTTAAAACCTATGGATTGCTATGTCTCCGAAAGAGAATCAAGCATGTGTACAGGGGCATAAACGCAGCAGTGATAGGATTGGAGAGGTTCGGTGAGCAAATGAAGACCCTTTGAAGTCATATTGCATGGTACCCATTCCACGGGTTTCAACTACCCAGGTTTAAGGTATTCTTCCTTCAGCTAAAACATGCATGTGGAACCTAGAGTATGATCAACCATGTGATCGGGAGACGTGTTCAAATATGTCTCAGTTTTCGTACCCTGGTACTCGGGTGCAACATTCCAGACGCTTTACTAACACCCTCCCGACTTGGAGAGTCAGTCCCTTTAACCTCCTGTTTGGCCCAGTTTGCAATTTCTGCGGAAGATGAACAGGAATAGCGAGAACCAATGAGAGACTAGCTGGAAGGTGTCTGGACGGGCAAATTTAACTCTCATTTCCCACCAGGAAGAGGAATTAACCAAAGGCTCAGCGTGCCGTGCCGGAACCAGATTAGGGCCTGAAGCCATCCTGCGGTGTTGCGGCCAGCTCACAAGAAAGCGAGTGGAAGAAAGGAGCTCAGGGGCACTGTAATTCACAAACCTGCAGAGTTATAAATGACAGCTATCGTCCAAAAATATACTGAAGTAAGGCTGCCAAGAGGACTTGAAAGCGGGGCAGAATTGCAGGAAACCGATTTCAGGAGGCAGACTGGAATTGCATTGAAAGCATAGGAAAAGAGGCAGAACGTCCACAATGATGCACTTGGCCAAAAAGGGCGTATGCGTTTTTTCCTGAATATATTCAGGAAAAAACGCATACGCCCTTTTTGGCCAACCAAGCAAGCTTGCAAAGGAAATCTGCACTACAATGAAGTCTCACTTCCCCCCGGTCAAAAGGGCCATCTGAAAAAAGTGTAAAATCCAGAAAGGCAGGACAGGCCATGGAGAACTGGGAGCCTTGTTATGCTGATGGGCGGGATGTAAATTGCCAACAGACACTCGGGAGAAGTGTATGGTGTTTCCTGAAACATCTAAAAAACAAAGCAACAGAGCCTAGGGCACTTCCACTTATGGTCCTATAGCTTAGGGAAATTAAAATCAAAAAGACACAGCCACCCCAAAGTTTGGGACGCCTCTGTTTACAAGAACCTCGTTTACCGTACAAGTTCAACATCGCAGAAAGTGAAAAATGGATAAAGAAGTTGTGGTATTTACTTACAAAGCAATATCACTCAGCAATGAAATCTATGTCATCAGGCCCTTAGCAGCACAATGAGTGGATTCAGGTATGATGATTCTAACTGAAATAAGTCACACAGAAAAAGAAACATCATAAGATATCAGTAATACACGGAATGTAAACTTGGCTACACAGGAACTGAATTACAGAACAGAACAGGGTCTCAAATTTAGAAAACCAACTTATGCTTGCTTAAGGGGAAAGGTGAGTTGGGGTGCTGCATAAAACCAGAGATTGAAATGAGCACAGATAAAGTTCCTTAAGCCAAATATGGAATAGACAAGAGCTACTCCTTGCTCAACGAAATGGACTCAACACCGCATATTAAATGCCTAAGAATGTACCTGACTAGTAAGTATCTTAAAACCTATGGATTGCTATGTCTCCGAAAGAGAATCAAGCATGTGTACAGGGGCATAAACGCAGCAGTGATAGGATTGGAGAGGTTCGGTGAGCAAATGAAGACCCTTTGAAGTCATATTGCATGGTACCCATTCCACGGGTTTCAACTACCCAGGTTTAAGGTATTCTTCCTTCAGCTAAAACATGCATGTGGAACCTAGAGTATGATCAACCATGTGATCGGGAGACGTGTTCAAATATGTCTCAGTTTTCGTACCCTGGTACTCGGGTGCAACATTCCAGACGCTTTACTAACACCCTCCCGACTTGGAGAGTCAGTCCCTTTAACCTCCTGTTTGGCCCAGTTTGCAATTTCTGCGGAAGATGAACAGGAATAGCGAGAACCAATGAGAGACTAGCTGGAAGGTGTCTGGACGGGCAAATTTAACTCTCATTTCCCACCAGGAAGAGGAATTAACCAAAGGCTCAGCGTGCCGTGCCGGAAGCAGATTAGGGCCTGAAGCCATCCTGCGGTGTTGCGGTCAGGTCACAAGAAAGCGAGTTGAAGAAAGGAGCTCAGGGGCACTGTAATTCACAAACCTGCAGAGTTATAAATGACAGCTATCGTCCAAAAATATACTGAAGTAAGGCTGCCAAGAGGACTTGAAAGCGGGGCAGAATTGCAGGAAACCGATTTCAGGAGGCAGACTGGAATTGCATTGAAAGCATAGGAAAAGAGGCAGAACGTCCACAATGATGCACTTGGCCAAAAAGGGCGTATGCGTTTTTTCCTGAATATATTCAGGAAAAAACGCATACGCCCTTTTTGGCCAACCAAGCAAGCTTGCAAAGGAAATCTGCACTACAATGAAGTCTCACTTCCCCCCGGTCAAAAGGGCCATCTGAAAAAAGTGTAAAATCCAGAAAGGCAGGACAGGCCATGGAGAACTGGGAGCCTTGTTATGCTGATGGGCGGGATGTAAATTGCCAACAGACACTCGGGAGAAGTGTATGGTGTTTCCTGAAACATCTAAAAAACAAAGCAACAGAGCCTAGGGCACTTCCACTTATGGTCCTATAGCTTAGGGAAATTAAAATCAAAAAGACACAGCCACCCCAAAGTTTGGGACGCCTCTGTTTACAAGAACCTCGTTTACCGTACAAGTTCAACATCGCAGAAAGTGAAAAATGGATAAAGAAGTTGTGGTATTTACTTACAAAGCAATATCACTCAGCAATGAAATCTATGTCATCAGGCCCTTAGCAGCACAATGAGTGGATTCAGGTATGATGATTCTAACTGAAATAAGTCACACAGAAAAAGAAACATCATAAGATATCAGTAATACACGGAATGTAAACTTGGCTACACAGGAACTGAATTACAGAACAGAACAGGGTCTCAAATTTAGAAAACCAACTTATGCTTGCTTAAGGGGAAAGGTGAGTTGGGGTGCTGCATAAAACCAGAGATTGAAATGAGCACAGATAAAGTTCCTTAAGCCAAATATGGAATAGACAAGAGCTACTCCTTGCTCAACGAAATGGACTCAACACCGCATATTAAATGCCTAAGAATGTACCTGACTAGTAAGTATCTTAAAACCTATGGATTGCTATGTCTCCGAAAGAGAATCAAGCATGTGTACAGGGGCATAAACGCAGCAGTGATAGGATTGGAGAGGTTCGGTGAGCAAATGAAGACCCTTTGAAGTCATATTGCATGGTACCCATTCCACGGGTTTCAACTACCCAGGTTTAAGGTATTCTTCCTTCAGCTAAAACATGCATGTGGAACCTAGAGTATGATCAACCATGTGATCGGGAGACGTGTTCAAATATGTCTCAGTTTTCGTACCCTGGTACTCGGGTGCAACATTCCAGACACTTTACTAACACCCTCCCGACTTGGAGAGTCAGTCCCTTTAACCTCCTGTTTGGCCCAGTTTGCAATTTCTGCGGAAGATGAACAGGAATAGCGAGAACCAATGAGAGACTAGCTGGAAGGTGTCTGGACGGGCAAATTTAACTCTCATTTCCCACCAGGAAGAGGAATTAACCAAAGGCTCAGCGTGCCGTGCCGGAACCAGATTAGGGCCTGAAGCCATCCTGCGGTGTTGCGGCCAGCTCACCATAAAGCGAGTGGAAGAAAGGAGCTCAGGGGCACTGTAATTCACAAACCTGCAGAGTTATAAATGACAGCTATCGTCCAAAAATATACTGAAGTAAGGCTGCCAAGAGGACTTGAAAGCGGGGCAGAATTGCAGGAAACCGATTTCAGGAGGCAGACTGGAATTGCATTGAAAGCATAGGAAAAGAGGCAGAACGTCCACAATGATGCACTTGGCCAAAAAGGGCGTATGCGTTTTTTCCTGAATATATTCAGGAAAAAACGCATACGCCCTTTTTGGCCAACCAAGCAAGCTTGCAAAGGAAATCTGCACTACAATGAAGTCTCACTTCCCCCCGGTCAAAAGGGCCATCTGAAAAAAGTGTAAAATCCAGAAAGGCAGGACAGGCCATGGAGAACTGGGAGCCTTGTTATGCTGATGGGCGGGATGTAAATTGCCAACAGACACTCGGGAGAAGTGTATGGTGTTTCCTGAAACATCTAAAAAACAAAGCAACAGAGCCTAGGGCACTTCCACTTATGGTCCTATAGCTTAGGGAAATTAAAATCAAAAAGACACAGCCACCCCAAAGTTTGGGACGCCTCTGTTTACAAGAACCTCGTTTACCGTACAAGTTCAACATCGCAGAAAGTGAAAAATGGATAAAGAAGTTGTGGTATTTACTTACAAAGCAATATCACTCAGCAATGAAATCTATGTCATCAGGCCCTTAGCAGCACAATGAGTGGATTCAGGTATGATGATTCTAACTGAAATAAGTCACACAGAAAAAGAAACATCATAAGATATCAGTAATACACGGAATGTAAACTTGGCTACACAGGAACTGAATTACAGAACAGAACAGGGTCTCAAATTTAGAAAACCAACTTATGCTTGCTTAAGGGGAAAGGTGAGTTGGGGTGCTGCATAAAACCAGAGATTGAAATGAGCACAGATAAAGTTCCTTAAGCCAAATATGGAATAGACAAGAGCTACTCCTTGCTCAACGAAATGGACTCAACACCGCATATTAAATGCCTAAGAATGTACCTGACTAGTAAGTATCTTAAAACCTATGGATTGCTATGTCTCCGAAAGAGAATCAAGCATGTGTACAGGGGCATAAACGCAGCAGTGATAGGATTGGAGAGGTTCGGTGAGCAAATGAAGACCCTTTGAAGTCATATTGCATGGTACCCATTCCACGGGTTTCAACTACCCAGGTTTAAGGTATTCTTCCTTCAGCTAAAACATGCATGTGGAACCTAGAGTATGATCAACCATGTGATCGGGAGACGTGTTCAAATATGTCTCAGTTTTCGTACCCTGGTACTCGGGTGCAACATTCCAGACGCTTTACTAACACCCTCCCGACTTGGAGAGTCAGTCCCTTTAACCTCCTGTTTGGCCCAGTTTGCAATTTCTGCGGAAGATGAACAGGAATAGCGAGAACCAATGAGAGACTAGCTGGAAGGTGTCTGGACGGGCAAATTTAACTCTCATTTCCCACCAGGAAGAGGAATTAACCAAAGGCTCAGCGTGCCGTGCCGGAACCAGATTAGGGCCTGAAGCCATCCTGCGGTGTTGCGGCCAGCTCACAAGAAAGCGAGTGGAAGAAAGGAGCTCAGGGGCACTGTAATTCACAAACCTGCAGAGTTATAAATGACAGCTATCGTCCAAAAATATACTGAAGTAAGGCTGCCAAGAGGACTTGAAAGCGGGGCAGAATTGCAGGAAACCGATTTCAGGAGGCAGACTGGAATTGCATTGAAAGCATAGGAAAAGAGGCAGAACGTCCACAATGATGCACTTGGCCAAAAAGGGCGTATGCGTTTTTTCCTGAATATATTCAGGAAAAAACGCATACGCCCTTTTTGGCCAACCAAGCAAGCTTGCAAAGGAAATCTGCACTACAATGAAGTCTCACTTCCCCCCGGTCAAAAGGGCCATCTGAAAAAAGTGTAAAATCCAGAAAGGCAGGACAGGCCATGGAGAACTGGGAGCCTTGTTATGCTGATGGGCGGGATGTAAATTGCCAACAGACACTCGGGAGAAGTGTATGGTGTTTCCTGAAACATCTAAAAAACAAAGCAACAGAGCCTAGGGCACTTCCACTTATGGTCCTATAGCTTAGGGAAATTAAAATCAAAAAGACACAGCCACCCCAAAGTTTGGGACGCCTCTGTTTACAAGAACCTCGTTTACCGTACAAGTTCAACATCGCAGAAAGTGAAAAATGGATAAAGAAGTTGTGGTATTTACTTACAAAGCAATATCACTCAGCAATGAAATCTATGTCATCAGGCCCTTAGCAGCACAATGAGTGGATTCAGGTATGATGATTCTAACTGAAATAAGTCACACAGAAAAAGAAACATCATAAGATATCAGTAATACACGGAATGTAAACTTGGCTACACAGGAACTGAATTACAGAACAGAACAGGGTCTCAAATTTAGAAAACCAACTTATGCTTGCTTAAGGGGAAAGGTGAGTTGGGGTGCTGCATAAAACCAGAGATTGAAATGAGCACAGATAAAGTTCCTTAAGCCAAATATGGAATAGACAAGAGCTACTCCTTGCTCAACGAAATGGACTCAACACCGCATATTAAATGCCTAAGAATGTACCTGACTAGTAAGTATCTTAAAACCTATGGATTGCTATGTCTCCGAAAGAGAATCAAGCATGTGTACAGGGGCATAAACGCAGCAGTGATAGGATTGGAGAGGTTCGGTGAGCAAATGAAGACCCTTTGAAGTCATATTGCATGGTACCCATTCCACGGGTTTCAACTACCCAGGTTTAAGGTATTCTTCCTTCAGCTAAAACATGCATGTGGAACCTAGAGTATGATCAACCATGTGATCGGGAGACGTGTTCAAATATGTCTCAGTTTTCGTACCCTGGTACTCGGGTGCAACATTCCAGACGCTTTACTAACACCCTCCCGACTTGGAGAGTCAGTCCCTTTAACCTCCTGTTTGGCCCAGTTTGCAATTTCTGCGGAAGATGAACAGGAATAGCGAGAACCAATGAGAGACTAGCTGGAAGGTGTCTGGACGGGCAAATTTAACTCTCATTTCCCACCAGGAAGAGGAATTAACCAAAGGCTCAGCGTGCCGTGCCGGAACCAGATTAGGGCCTGAAGCCATCCTGCGGTGTTGCGGCCAGCTCACAAGAAAGCGAGTGGAAGAAAGGAGCTCAGGGGCACTGTAATTCACAAACCTGCAGAGTTATAAATGACAGCTATCGTCCAAAAATATACTGAAGTAAGGCTGCCAAGAGGACTTGAAAGCGGGGCAGAATTGCAGGAAACCGATTTCAGGAGGCAGACTGGAATTGCATTGAAAGCATAGGAAAAGAGGCAGAACGTCCACAATGATGCACTTGGCCAAAAAGGGCGTATGCGTTTTTTCCTGAATATATTCAGGAAAAAACGCATACGCCCTTTTTGGCCAACCAAGCAAGCTTGCAAAGGAAATCTGCACTACAATGAAGTCTCACTTCCCCCCGGTCAAAAGGGCCATCTGAAAAAAGTGTAAAATCCAGAAAGGCAGGACAGGCCATGGAGAACTGGGAGCCTTGTTATGCTGATGGGCGGGATGTAAATTGCCAACAGACACTCGGGAGAAGTGTATGGTGTTTCCTGAAACATCTAAAAAACAAAGCAACAGAGCCTAGGGCACTTCCACTTATGGTCCTATAGCTTAGGGAAATTAAAATCAAAAAGACACAGCCACCCCAAAGTTTGGGACGCCTCTGTTTACAAGAACCTCGTTTACCGTACAAGTTCAACATCGCAGAAAGTGAAAAATGGATAAAGAAGTTGTGGTATTTACTTACAAAGCAATATCACTCAGCAATGAAATCTATGTCATCAGGCCCTTAGCAGCACAATGAGTGGATTCAGGTATGATGATTCTAACTGAAATAAGTCACACAGAAAAAGAAACATCATAAGATATCAGTAATACACGGAATGTAAACTTGGCTACACAGGAACTGAATTACAGAACAGAACAGGGTCTCAAATTTAGAAAACCAACTTATGCTTGCTTAAGGGGAAAGGTGAGTTGGGGTGCTGCATAAAACCAGAGATTGAAATGAGCACAGATAAAGTTCCTTAAGCCAAATATGGAATAGACAAGAGCTACTCCTTGCTCAACGAAATGGACTCAACACCGCATATTAAATGCCTAAGAATGTACCTGACTAGTAAGTATCTTAAAACCTATGGATTGCTATGTCTCCGAAAGAGAATCAAGCATGTGTACAGGGGCATAAACGCAGCAGTGATAGGATTGGAGAGGTTCGGTGAGCAAATGAAGACCCTTTGAAGTCATATTGCATGGTACCCATTCCACGGGTTTCAACTACCCAGGTTTAAGGTATTCTTCCTTCAGCTAAAACATGCATGTGGAACCTAGAGTATGATCAACCATGTGATCGGGAGACGTGTTCAAATATGTCTCAGTTTTCGTACCCTGGTACTCGGGTGCAACATTCCAGACGCTTTACTAACACCCTCCCGACTTGGAGAGTCAGTCCCTTTAACCTCCTGTTTGGCCCAGTTTGCAATTTCTGCGGAAGATGAACAGGAATAGCGAGAACCAATGAGAGACTAGCTGGAAGGTGTCTGGACGGGCAAATTTAACTCTCATTTCCCACCAGGAAGAGGAATTAACCAAAGGCTCAGCGTGCCGTGCCGGAACCAGATTAGGGCCTGAAGCCATCCTGCGGTGTTGCGGCCAGCTCACAAGAAAGCGAGTGGAAGAAAGGAGCTCAGGGGCACTGTAATTCACAAACCTGCAGAGTTATAAATGACAGCTATCGTCCAAAAATATACTGAAGTAAGGCTGCCAAGAGGACTTGAAAGCGGGGCAGAATTGCAGGAAACCGATTTCAGGAGGCAGACTGGAATTGCATTGAAAGCATAGGAAAAGAGGCAGAACGTCCACAATGATGCACTTGGCCAAAAAGGGCGTATGCGTTTTTTCCTGAATATATTCAGGAAAAAACGCATACGCCCTTTTTGGCCAACCAAGCAAGCTTGCAAAGGAAATCTGCACTACAATGAAGTCTCACTTCCCCCCGGTCAAAAGGGCCATCTGAAAAAAGTGTAAAATCCAGAAAGGCAGGACAGGCCATGGAGAACTGGGAGCCTTGTTATGCTGATGGGCGGGATGTAAATTGCCAACAGACACTCGGGAGAAGTGTATGGTGTTTCCTGAAACATCTAAAAAACAAAGCAACAGAGCCTAGGGCACTTCCACTTATGGTCCTATAGCTTAGGGAAATTAAAATCAAAAAGACACAGCCACCCCAAAGTTTGGGACGCCTCTGTTTACAAGAACCTCGTTTAGCGTACAAGTTCAACATCGCAGAAAGTGAAAAATGGATAAAGAAGTTGTGGTATTTACTTACAAAGCAATATCACTCAGCAATGAAATCTATGTCATCAGGCCCTTAGCAGCACAATGAGTGGATTCAGGTATGATGATTCTAACTGAAATAAGTCACACAGAAAAAGAAACATCATAAGATATCAGTAATACACGGAATGTAAACTTGGCTACACAGGAACTGAATTACAGAACAGAACAGGGTCTCAAATTTAGAAAACCAACTTATGCTTGCTTAAGGGTAAAGGTGAGTTGGGGTGCTGCATAAAACCAGAGACTGAAATGAGCACAGATAAAGTTCCTTAAGCCAAATATGGAATAGACAAGAGCTACTCCTTGCTCAACGAAATGGACTCAACACCGCATATTAAATGCCTAAGAATGTACCTGACTAGTAAGTATCTTAAAACCTATGGATTGCTATGTCTCCGAAAGAGAATCAAGCATGTGTACAGGGGCATAAACGCAGCAGTGATAGGATTGGAGAGGTTCGGTGAGCAAATGAAGACCCTTTGAAGTCATATTGCATGGTACCCATTCCACGGGTTTCAACTACCCAGGTTTAAGGTATTCTTCCTTCAGCTAAAACATGCATGTGGAACCTAGAGTATGATCAACCATGTGATCGGGAGACGTGTTCAAATATGTCTCAGTTTTCGTACCCTGGTACTCGGGTGCAACATTCCAGACGCTTTACTAACACCCTCCCGACTTGGAGAGTCAGTCCCTTTAACCTCCTGTTTGGCCCAGTTTGCAATTTCTGCGGAAGATGAACAGGAATAGCGAGAACCAATGAGAGACTAGCTGGAAGGTGTCTGGACGGGCAAATTTAACTCTCATTTCCCACCAGGAAGAGGAATTAACCAAAGGCTCAGCGTGCCGTGCCGGAACCAGATTAGGGCCTGAAGCCATCCTGCGGTGTTGCGGCCAGCTCAAAAGAAAGCGAGTGGAAGAAAGGAGCTCAGGGGCACTGTAATTCACAAACCTGCAGAGTTATAAATGACAGCTATCGTCCAAAAATATACTGAAGTAAGGCTGCCAAGAGGACTTGAAAGCGGGGCAGAATTGCAGGAAACCGATTTCAGGAGGCAGACTGGAATTGCATTGAAAGCATAGGAAAAGAGGCAGAACGTCCACAATGATGCACTTGGCCAAAAAGGGCGTATGCGTTTTTTCCTGAATATATTCAGGAAAAAACGCATACGCCCTTTTTGGCCAACCAAGCAAGCTTGCAAAGGAAATCTGCACTACAATGAAGTCTCACTTCCCCCCGGTCAAAAGGGCCATCTGAAAAAAGTGTAAAATCCAGAAAGGCAGGACAGGCCATGGAGAACTGGGAGCCTTGTTATGCTGATGGGCGGGATGTAAATTGCCAACAGACACTCGGGAGAAGTGTATGGTGTTTCCTGAAACATCTAAAAAACAAAGCAACAGAGCCTAGGGCACTTCCACTTATGGTCCTATAGCTTAGGGAAATTAAAATCAAAAAGACACAGCCACCCCAAAGTTTGGGACGCCTCTGTTTACAAGAACCTCGTTTACCGTACAAGTTCAACATCGCAGAAAGTGAAAAATGGATAAAGAAGTTGTGGTATTTACTTACAAAGCAATATCACTCAGCAATGAAATCTATGTCATCAGGCCCTTAGCAGCACAATGAGTGGATTCAGGTATGATGATTCTAACTGAAATAAGTCACACAGAAAAAGAAACATCATAAGATATCAGTAATACACGGAATGTAAACTTGGCTACACAGGAACTGAATTACAGAACAGAACAGGGTCTCAAATTTAGAAAACCAACTTATGCTTGCTTAAGGGGAAAGGTGAGTTGGGGTGCTGCATAAAACCAGAGATTGAAATGAGCACAGATAAAGTTCCTTAAGCCAAATATGGAATAGACAAGAGCTACTCCTTGCTCAACGAAATGGACTCAACACCGCATATTAAATGCCTAAGAATGTACCTGACTAGTAAGTATCTTAAAACCTATGGATTGCTATGTCTCCGAAAGAGAATCAAGCATGTGTACAGGGGCATAAACGCAGCAGTGATAGGATTGGAGAGGTTCGGTGAGCAAATGAAGACCCTTTGAAGTCATATTGCATGGTACCCATTCCACGGGTTTCAACTACCCAGGTTTAAGGTATTCTTCCTTCAGCTAAAACATGCATGTGGAACCTAGAGTATGATCAACCATGTGATCGGGAGACGTGTTCAAATATGTCTCAGTTTTCGTACCCTGGTACTCGGGTGCAACATTCCAGACGCTTTACTAACACCCTCCCGACTTGGAGAGTCAGTCCCTTTAACCTCCTGTTTGGCCCAGTTTGCAATTTCTGCGGAAGATGAACAGGAATAGCGAGAACCAATGAGAGACTAGCTGGAAGGTGTCTGGACGGGCAAATTTAACTCTCATTTCCCACCAGGAAGAGGAATTAACCAAAGGCTCAGCGTGCCGTGCCGGAACCAGATTAGGGCCTGAAGCCATCCTGCGGTGTTGCGGTCAGGTCACAAGAAAGCGAGTTGAAGAAAGGAGCTCAGGGGCACTGTAATTCACAAACCTGCAGAGTTATAAATGACAGCTATCGTCCAAAAATATACTGAAGTAAGGCTGCCAAGAGGACTTGAAAGCGGGGCAGAATTGCAGGAAACCGATTTCAGGAGGCAGACTGGAATTGCATTGAAAGCATAGGAAAAGAGGCAGAACGTCCACAATGATGCACTTGGCCAAAAAGGGCGTATGCGTTTTTTCCTGAATATATTCAGGAAAAAACGCATACGCCCTTTTTGGCCAACCAAGCAAGCTTGCAAAGGAAATCTGCACTACAATGAAGTCTCACTTCCCCCCGGTCAAAAGGGCCATCTGAAAAAAGTGTAAAATCCAGAAAGGCAGGACAGGCCATGGAGAACTGGGAGCCTTGTTATGCTGATGGGCGGGATGTAAATTGCCAACAGACACTCGGGAGAAGTGTATGGTGTTTCCTGAAACATCTAAAAAACAAAGCAACAGAGCCTAGGGCACTTCCACTTATGGTCCTATAGCTTAGGGAAATTAAAATCAAAAAGACACAGCCACCCCAAAGTTTGGGACGCCTCTGTTTACAAGAACCTCGTTTACCGTACAAGTTCAACATCGCAGAAAGTGAAAAATGGATAAAGAAGTTGTGGTATTTACTTACAAAGCAATATCACTCAGCAATGAAATCTATGTCATCAGGCCCTTAGCAGCACAATGAGTGGATTCAGGTATGATGATTCTAACTGAAATAAGTCACACAGAAAAAGAAACATCATAAGATATCAGTAATACACGGAATGTAAACTTGGCTACACAGGAACTGAATTACAGAACAGAACAGGGTCTCAAATTTAGAAAACCAACTTATGCTTGCTTAAGGGGAAAGGTGAGTTGGGGTGCTGCATAAAACCAGAGATTGAAATGAGCACAGATAAAGTTCCTTAAGCCAAATATGGAATAGACAAGAGCTACTCCTTGCTCAACGAAATGGACTCAACACCGCATATTAAATGCCTAAGAATGTACCTGACTAGTAAGTATCTTAAAACCTATGGATTGCTATGTCTCCGAAAGAGAATCAAGCATGTGTACAGGGGCATAAACGCAGCAGTGATAGGATTGGAGAGGTTCGGTGAGCAAATGAAGACCCTTTGAAGTCATATTGCATGGTACCCATTCCACGGGTTTCAACTACCCAGGTTTAAGGTATTCTTCCTTCAGCTAAAACATGCATGTGGAACCTAGAGTATGATCAACCATGTGATCGGGAGACGTGTTCAAATATGTCTCAGTTTTCGTACCCTGGTACTCGGGTGCAACATTCCAGACGCTTTACTAACACCCTCCCGACTTGGAGAGTCAGTCCCTTTAACCTCCTGTTTGGCCCAGTTTGCAATTTCTGCGGAAGATGAACAGGAATAGCGAGAACCAATGAGAGACTAGCTGGAAGGTGTCTGGACGGGCAAATTTAACTCTCATTTCCCACCAGGAAGAGGAATTAACCAAAGGCTCAGCGTGCCGTGCCGGAACCAGATTAGGGCCTGAAGCCATCCTGCGGTGTTGCGGTCAGGTCACAAGAAAGCGAGTTGAAGAAAGGAGCTCAGGGGCACTGTAATTCACAAACCTGCAGAGTTATAAATGACAGCTATCGTCCAAAAATATACTGAAGTAAGGCTGCCAAGAGGACTTGAAAGCGGGGCAGAATTGCAGGAAACCGATTTCAGGAGGCAGACTGGAATTGCATTGAAAGCATAGGAAAAGAGGCAGAACGTCCACAATGATGCACTTGGCCAAAAAGGGCGTATGCGTTTTTTCCTGAATATATTCAGGAAAAAACGCATACGCCCTTTTTGGCCAACCAAGCAAGCTTGCAAAGGAAATCTGCACTACAATGAAGTCTCACTTCCCCCCGGTCAAAAGGGCCATCTGAAAAAAGTGTAAAATCCAGAAAGGCAGGACAGGCCATGGAGAACTGGGAGCCTTGTTATGCTGATGGGCGGGATGTAAATTGCCAACAGACACTCGGGAGAAGTGTATGGTGTTTCCTGAAACATCTAAAAAACAAAGCAACAGAGCCTAGGGCACTTCCACTTATGGTCCTATAGCTTAGGGAAATTAAAATCAAAAAGACACAGCCACCCCAAAGTTTGGGACGCCTCTGTTTACAAGAACCTCGTTTACCGTACAAGTTCAACATCGCAGAAAGTGAAAAATGGATAAAGAAGTTGTGGTATTTACTTACAAAGCAATATCACTCAGCAATGAAATCTATGTCATCAGGCCCTTAGCAGCACAATGAGTGGATTCAGGTATGATGATTCTAACTGAAATAAGTCACACAGAAAAAGAAACATCATAAGATATCAGTAATACACGGAATGTAAACTTGGCTACACAGGAACTGAATTACAGAACAGAACAGGGTCTCAAATTTAGAAAACCAACTTATGCTTGCTTAAGGGGAAAGGTGAGTTGGGGTGCTGCATAAAACCAGAGATTGAAATGAGCACAGATAAAGTTCCTTAAGCCAAATATGGAATAGACAAGAGCTACTCCTTGCTCAACGAAATGGACTCAACACCGCATATTAAATGCCTAAGAATGTACCTGACTAGTAAGTATCTTAAAACCTATGGATTGCTATGTCTCCGAAAGAGAATCAAGCATGTGTACAGGGGCATAAACGCAGCAGTGATAGGATTGGAGAGGTTCGGTGAGCAAATGAAGACCCTCTGAAGTCATATTGCATGGTACCCATTCCACGGGTTTCAACTACCCAGGTTTAAGGTATTCTTCCTTCAGCTAAAACATGCATGTGGAACCTAGAGTATGATCAACCATGTGATCGGGAGACGTGTTCAAATATGTCTCAGTTTTCGTACCCTGGTACTCGGGTGCAACATTCCAGACGCTTTACTAACACCCTCCCGACTTGGAGAGTCAGTCCCTTTAACCTCCTGTTTGGCCCAGTTTGCAATTTCTGCGGAAGATGAACAGGAATAGCGAGAACCAATGAGAGACTAGCTGGAAGGTGTCTGGACGGGCAAATTTAACTCTCATTTCCCACCAGGAAGAGGAATTAACCAAAGGCTCAGCGTGCCGTGCCGGAACCAGATTAGGGCCTGAAGCCATCCTGCGGTGTTGCGGTCAGGTCACAAGAAAGCGAGTTGAAGAAAGGAGCTCAGGGGCACTGTAATTCACAAACCTGCAGAGTTATAAATGACAGCTATCGTCCAAAAATATACTGAAGTAAGGCTGCCAAGAGGACTTGAAAGCGGGGCAGAATTGCAGGAAACCGATTTCAGGAGGCAGACTGGAATTGCATTGAAAGCATAGGAAAAGAGGCAGAACGTCCACAATGATGCACTTGGCCAAAAAGGGCGTATGCGTTTTTTCCTGAATATATTCAGGAAAAAACGCATACGCCCTTTTTGGCCAACCAAGCAAGCTTGCAAAGGAAATCTGCACTACAATGAAGTCTCACTTCCCCCCGGTCAAAAGGGCCATCTGAAAAAAGTGTAAAATCCAGAAAGGCAGGACAGGCCATGGAGAACTGGGAGCCTTGTTATGCTGATGGGCGGGATGTAAATTGCCAACAGACACTCGGGAGAAGTGTATGGTGTTTCCTGAAACATCTAAAAAACAAAGCAACAGAGCCTAGGGCACTTCCACTTATGGTCCTATAGCTTAGGGAAATTAAAATCAAAAAGACACAGCCACCCCAAAGTTTGGGACGCCTCTGTTTACAAGAACCTCGTTTACCGTACAAGTTCAACATCGCAGAAAGTGAAAAATGGATAAAGAAGTTGTGGTATTTACTTACAAAGCAATATCACTCAGCAATGAAATCTATGTCATCAGGCCCTTAGCAGCACAATGAGTGGATTCAGGTATGATGATTCTAACTGAAATAAGTCACACAGAAAAAGAAACATCATAAGATATCAGTAATACACGGAATGTAAACTTGGCTACACAGGAACTGAATTACAGAACAGAACAGGGTCTCAAATTTAGAAAACCAACTTATGCTTGCTTAAGGGGAAAGGTGAGTTGGGGTGCTGCATAAAACCAGAGATTGAAATGAGCACAGATAAAGTTCCTTAAGCCAAATATGGAATAGACAAGAGCTACTCCTTGCTCAACGAAATGGACTCAACACCGCATATTAAATGCCTAAGAATGTACCTGACTAGTAAGTATCTTAAAACCTATGGATTGCTATGTCTCCGAAAGAGAATCAAGCATGTGTACAGGGGCATAAACGCAGCAGTGATAGGATTGGAGAGGTTCGGTGAGCAAATGAAGACCCTTTGAAGTCATATTGCATGGTACCCATTCCACGGGTTTCAACTACCCAGGTTTAAGGTATTCTTCCTTCAGCTAAAACATGCATGTGGAACCTAGAGTATGATCAACCATGTGATCGGGAGACGTGTTCAAATATGTCTCAGTTTTCGTACCCTGGTACTCGGGTGCAACATTCCAGACGCTTTACTAACACCCTCCCGACTTGGAGAGTCAGTCCCTTTAACCTCCTGTTTGGCCCAGTTTGCAATTTCTGCGGAAGATGAACAGGAATAGCGAGAACCAATGAGAGACTAGCTGGAAGGTGTCTGGACGGGCAAATTTAACTCTCATTTCCCACCAGGAAGAGGAATTAACCAAAGGCTCAGCGTGCCGTGCCGGAACCAGATTAGGGCCTGAAGCCATCCTGCGGTGTTGCGGTCAGGTCACAAGAAAGCGAGTTGAAGAAAGGAGCTCAGGGGCACTGTAATTCACAAACCTGCAGAGTTATAAATGACAGCTATCGTCCAAAAATATACTGAAGTAAGGCTGCCAAGAGGACTTGAAAGCGGGGCAGAATTGCAGGAAACCGATTTCAGGAGGCAGACTGGAATTGCATTGAAAGCATAGGAAAAGAGGCAGAACGTCCACAATGATGCACTTGGCCAAAAAGGGCGTATGCGTTTTTTCCTGAATATATTCAGGAAAAAACGCATACGCCCTTTTTGGCCAACCAAGCAAGCTTGCAAAGGAAATCTGCACTACAATGAAGTCTCACTTCCCCCCGGTCAAAAGGGCCATCTGAAAAAAGTGTAAAATCCAGAAAGGCAGGACAGGCCATGGAGAACTGGGAGCCTTGTTATGCTGATGGGCGGGATGTAAATTGCCAACAGACACTCGGGAGAAGTGTATGGTGTTTCCTGAAACATCTAAAAAACAAAGCAACAGAGCCTAGGGCACTTCCACTTATGGTCCTATAGCTTAGGGAAATTAAAATCAAAAAGACACAGCCACCCCAAAGTTTGGGACGCCTCTGTTTACAAGAACCTCGTTTACCGTACAAGTTCAACATCGCAGAAAGTGAAAAATGGATAAAGAAGTTGTGGTATTTACTTACAAAGCAATATCACTCAGCAATGAAATCTATGTCATCAGGCCCTTAGCAGCACAATGAGTGGATTCAGGTATGATGATTCTAACTGAAATAAGTCACACAGAAAAAGAAACATCATAAGATATCAGTAATACACGGAATGTAAACTTGGCTACACAGGAACTGAATTACAGAACAGAACAGGGTCTCAAATTTAGAAAACCAACTTATGCTTGCTTAAGGGGAAAGGTGAGTTGGGGTGCTGCATAAAACCAGAGATTGAAATGAGCACAGATAAAGTTCCTTAAGCCAAATATGGAATAGACAAGAGCTACTCCTTGCTCAACGAAATGGACTCAACACCGCATATTAAATGCCTAAGAATGTACCTGACTAGTAAGTATCTTAAAACCTATGGATTGCTATGTCTCCGAAAGAGAATCAAGCATGTGTACAGGGGCATAAACGCAGCAGTGATAGGATTGGAGAGGTTCGGTGAGCAAATGAAGACCCTCTGAAGTCATATTGCATGGTACCCATTCCACGGGTTTCAACTACCCAGGTTTAAGGTATTCTTCCTTCAGCTAAAACATGCATGTGGAACCTAGAGTATGATCAACCATGTGATCGGGAGACGTGTTCAAATATGTCTCAGTTTTCGTACACTGGTACTCGGGTGCAACATTCCAGACGCTTTACTAACACCCTCCCGACTTGGAGAGTGAGTCCCTTTAACCTCCTGTTTGGCCCAGTTTGCAATTTCTGCGGAAGATGAACAGGAATAGCGAGAACCAATGAGAGACTAGCTGGAAGGTGTCTGGACGGGCAAATTTAACTCTCATTTCCCACCAGGAAGAGGAATTAACCAAAGGCTCAGCGTGCCGTGCCGGAACCAGATTAGGGCCTGAAGCCATCCTGCGGTGTTGCGGCCAGCTCAAAAGAAAGCGAGTTGAAGAAAGGAGCTCAGGGGCACTGTAATTCACAAAACTGCAGACTTATAAATGACAGCTATCGTCCAAAAATATACTGAAGTAAGGCTGCCAAGAGGACTTGAAAGCGGGGCAGAATTGCAGGAAACCGATTTCAGGAGGCAGACTGGAATTGCATTGAAAGCATAGGAAAAGAGGCAGAACGTCCACAATGATGCACTTGGCCAAAAAGGGCGTATGCGTTTTTTCCTGAATATATTCAGGAAAAAACGCATACGCCCTTTTTGGCCAACCAAGCAAGCTTGCAAAGGAAATCTGCACTACAATGAAGTCTCACTTCCCCCCGGTCAAAAGGGCCATCTGAAAAAAGTGTAAAATCCAGAAAGGCAGGACAGGCCATGGAGAACTGGGAGCCTTGTTATGCTGATGGGCGGGATGTAAATTGCCAACAGACACTCGGGAGAAGTGTATGGTGTTTCCTGAAACATCTAAAAAACAAAGCAACAGAGCCTAGGGCACTTCCACTTATGGTCCTATAGCTTAGGGAAATTAAAATCAAAAAGACACAGCCACCCCAAAGTTTGGGACGCCTCTGTTTACAAGAACCTCGTTTACCGTACAAGTTCAACATCGCAGAAAGTGAAAAATGGATAAAGAAGTTGTGGTATTTACTTACAAAGCAATATCACTCAGCAATGAAATCTATGTCATCAGGCCCTTAGCAGCACAATGAGTGGATTCAGGTATGATGATTCTAACTGAAATAAGTCACACAGAAAAAGAAACATCATAAGATATCAGTAATACACGGAATGTAAACTTGGCTACACAGGAACTGAATTACAGAACAGAACAGGGTCTCAAATTTAGAAAACCAACTTATGCTTGCTTAAGGGGAAAGGTGAGTTGGGGTGCTGCATAAAACCAGAGATTGAAATGAGCACAGATAAAGTTCCTTAAGCCAAATATGGAATAGACAAGAGCTACTCCTTGCTCAACGAAATGGACTCAACACCGCATATTAAATGCCTAAGAATGTACCTGACTAGTAAGTATCTTAAAACCTATGGATTGCTATGTCTCCGAAAGAGAATCAAGCATGTGTACAGGGGCATAAACGCAGCAGTGATAGGATTGGAGAGGTTCGGTGAGCAAATGAAGACCCTTTGAAGTCATATTGCATGGTACCCATTCCACGGGTTTCAACTACCCAGGTTTAAGGTATTCTTCCTTCAGCTAAAACATGCATGTGGAACCTAGAGTATGATCAACCATGTGATCGGGAAACGTGTTCAAATATGTCTCAGTTTTCGTACCCTGGTACTCGGGTGCAACATTCCAGACGCTTTACTAACACCCTCCCGACTTGGAGAGTCAGTCCCTTTAACCTCCTGTTTGGCCCAGTTTGCAATTTCTGCGGAAGATGAACAGGAATAGCGAGAACCAATGAGAGACTAGCTGGAAGGTGTCTGGACGGGCAAATTTAACTCTCATTTCCCACCAGGAAGAGGAATTAACCAAAGGCTCAGCGTGCCGTGCTGGAACCAGATTAGGGCCTGAAGCCATCCTGCGGTGTTGCGGCCAGCTCAAAAGAAAGCGAGTTGAAGAAAGGAGCTCAGGGGCACTGTAATTCACAAACCTGCAGAGTTATAAATGACAGCTATCGTCCAAAAATATACTGAAGTAAGGCTGCCAAGAGGACTTGAAAGCGGGACAGAATTGCAGGAAACCGATTTCAGGAGGCAGACTGGAATTGCATTGAAAGCATAGGAAAAGAGGCAGAACGTCCACAATGATGCACTTGGCCAAAAAGGGCGTATGCGTTTTTTCCTGAATATATTCAGGAAAAAACGCATACGCCCTTTTTGGCCAACCAAGCAAGCTTGCAAAGGAAATCTGCACTACAATGAAGTCTCACTTCCCCCCGGTCAAAAGGGCCATCTGAAAAAAGTGTAAAATCCAGAAAGGCAGGACAGGCCATGGAGAACTGGGAGCCTTGTTATGCTGATGGGCGGGATGTAAATTGCCAACAGACACTCGGGAGAAGTGTATGGTGTTTCCTGAAACATCTAAAAAACAAAGCAACAGAGCCTAGGGCACTTCCACTTATGGTCCTATAGCTTAGGGAAATTAAAATCAAAAAGACACAGCCACCCCAAAGTTTGGGACGCCTCTGTTTACAAGAACCTCGTTTACCGTACAAGTTCAACATCGCAGAAAGTGAAAAATGGATAAAGAAGTTGTGGTATTTACTTACAAAGCAATATCACTCAGCAATGAAATCTATGTCATCAGGCCCTTAGCAGCACAATGAGTGGATTCAGGTATGATGATTCTAACTGAAATAAGTCACACAGAAAAAGAAACATCATAAGATATCAGTAATACACGGAATGTAAACTTGGCTACACAGGAACTGAATTACAGAACAGAACAGGGTCTCAAATTTAGAAAACCAACTTATGCTTGCTTAAGGGGAAAGGTGAGTTGGGGTGCTGCATAAAACCAGAGATTGAAATGAGCACAGATAAAGTTCCTTAAGCCAAATATGGAATAGACAAGAGCTACTCCTTGCTCAAAGAAATGGACTCAACACCGCATATTAAATGCCTAAGAATGTACCTGACTAGTAAGTATCTTAAAACCTATGGATTACTATGTCTCCGAAAGAGAATCAAGCATGTGTACAGGGGCATAAACGCAGCAGTGATAGGATTGGAGAGGTTCGGTGAGCAAATGAAGACCCTCTGAAGTCATATTGCATGGTACCCATTCCACGGGTTTCAACTACCCAGGTTTAAGGTATTCTTCCTTCAGCTAAAACATGCATGTGGAACCTAGAGTATGATCAACCATGTGATCGGGAAACGTGTTCAAATATGTCTCAGTTTTCGTACCCTGGTACTCGGGTGCAACATTCCAGACGCTTTACTAACACCCTCCCGACTTGGAGAGTCAGTCCCTTTAACCTCCTGTTTGGCCCAGTTTGCAATTTCTGCGGAAGATGAACAGGAATAGCGAGAACCAATGAGAGACTAGCTGGAGGTGTCTGGACGGGCAAATTTAACTCTCATTTCCCACCAGGAAGAGGAATTAACCAAAGGCTCAGCGTGCCGTGCCGGAACCAGATTAGGGCCTGAAGCCATCCTGCGGTGTTGCGGCCAGCTCAAAAGAAAGCGAGTTGAAGAAAGGAGCTCAGGGGCACTGTAATTCACAAACCTGCAGAGTTATAAATGACAGCTATCGTCCAAAAATATACTGAAGTAAGGCTGCCAAGAGGACTTGAAAGCGGGGCAGAATTGCAGGAAACCGATTTCAGGAGGTAGACTGGAATTGCATTGAAAGCATAGGAAAAGAGGCAGAACGTCCACAATGATGCACTTGGCCAAAAAGGGCGTATGCGTTTTTTCCTGAATATATTCAGGAAAAAACGCATACGCCCTTTTTGGCCAACCAAGCAAGCTTGCAAAGGAAATCTGCACTACAATGAAGTCTCACTTCCCCCCGGTCAAAAGGGCCATCTGAAAAAAGTGTAAAATCCAGAAAGGCAGGACAGGCCATGGAGAACTGGGAGCCTTGTTATGCTGATGGGCGGGATGTAAATTGCCAACAGACACTCGGGAGAAGTGTATGGTGTTTCCTGAAACATCTAAAAAACAAAGCAACAGAGCCTAGGGCACTTCCACTTATGGTCCTATAGCTTAGGGAAATTAAAATCAAAAAGACACAGCCACCCCAAAGTTTGGGACGCCTCTGTTTACAAGAACCTCGTTTACCGTACAAGTTCAACATCGCAGAAAGTGAAAAATGGATAAAGAAGTTGTGGTATTTACTTACAAAGCAATATCACTCAGCAATGAAATCTATGTCATCAGGCCCTTAGCAGCACAATGAGTGGATTCAGGTATGATGATTCTAACTGAAATAAGTCACACAGAAAAAGAAACATCATAAGATATCAGTAATACACGGAATGTAAACTTGGCTACACAGGAACTGAATTACAGAACAGAACAGGGTCTCAAATTTAGAAAACCAACTTATGCTTGCTTAAGGGGAAAGGTGAGTTGGGGTGCTGCATAAAACCAGAGATTGAAATGAGCACAGATAAAGTTCCTTAAGCCAAATATGGAATAGACAAGAGCTACTCCTTGCTCAACGAAATGGACTCAACACCGCATATTAAATGCCTAAGAATGTACCTGACTAGTAAGTATCTTAAAACCTATGGATTGCTATGTCTCCGAAAGAGAATCAAGCATGTGTACAGGGGCATAAACGCAGCAGTGATAGGATTGGAGAGGTTCGGTGAGCAAATGAAGACCCTTTGAAGTCATATTGCATGGTACCCATTCCACGGGTTTCAACTACCCAGGTTTAAGGTATTCTTCCTTCAGCTAAAACATGCATGTGGAACCTAGAGTATGATCAACCATGTGATCGGGAAACGTGTTCAAATATGTCTCAGTTCTCGTACCCTGGTACTCGGGTGCAACATTCCAGACGCTTTACTAACACCCTCACGACTTGGAGAGTCAGTCCCTTTAACCTCCTGTTTGGCCCAGTTTGCAATTTCTGCGGAAGATGAACAGGAATAGCGAGAACCAATGAGAGACTAGCTGGAGGTGTCTGGACGGGCAAATTTAACTCTCATTTCCCACCAGGAAGAGGAATTAACCAAAGGCTCAGCGCGCCGTGCCGGAACCAGATTAGGGCCTGAAGCCATCCTGCGGTGTTGCGGCCAGCTCAAAAGAAAGCGAGTTGAAGAAAGGAGCTCAGGGGCACTGTAATTCACAAACCTGCAGAGTTATAAATGACAGCTATCGTCCAAAAATATACTGAAGTAAGGCTGCCAAGAGGACTTGAAAGCGGGGCAGAATTGCAGGAAACCGATTTCAGGAGGTAGACTGGAATTGCATTGAAAGCATAGGAAAAGAGGCAGAACGTCCACAATGATGCACTTGGCCAAAAAGGGCGTATGTGTTTTTTCCTGAATATATTCAGGAAAAAACGCATACGCCCTTTTTGGCCAACCAAGCAAGCTTGCAAAGGAAATCTGCACTACAATGAAGTCTCACTTCCCCCCGGTCAAAAGGGCCATCTGAAAAAAGTGTAAAATCCAGAAAGGCAGGACAGGCCATGGAGAACTGGGAGCCTTGTTATGCTGATGGGCGGGATGTAAATTGCCAACAGCCACTCCGGAGAAGTGTATGGTGTTTCCTGAAACATCTAAAAAACAAAGCAACAGAGCCTAGGGCACTTCCACTTATGGTCCTATAGCTTAGGGAAATTAAAATCAAAAAGACACAGCCACCCCAAAGTTTGGAACGCCTCTGTTTACAAGAACCTCTTTTACAGTACAAGTTCAACATCGCAGAAAGTGAAAAATGGATAAAGAAGTTGTGGTATTTACTTACAAAGCAATATCACTCAGCAATGAAATCTATGTCATCAGGCCCTTAGCAGCACAATGAGTGGATTCAGGTATGATGATTCTAACTGAAATAAGTCACACAGAAAAAGAAACATCATAAGATATCAGTAATACACGGAATGTAAACTTGGCTACACAGGAACTGAATTACAGAACAGAACAGGGTCTCAAATTTAGAAAACCAACTTATGCTTGCTTAAGGGGAAAGGTGAGTTGGGGTGCTGCATAAAACCAGAGATTGAAATGAGCACAGATAAAGTTCCTTAAGCCAAATATGGAATAGACAAGAGCTACTCCTTGCTCAACGAAATGGACTCAACACCGCATATTAAACGCCTAAGAATGTACCTGACTAGTAAGTATCTTAAAACCTATGGATTACTATGTCTCTGAAAGAGAAACAAGCATGTGTCCAGAGGCATAAACGCAGCAGTGATAGGATTGGAGAGGTTCGGTGAGCAAATGAAGACCCTCTGAAGTCATATTGCATGGTACCCATTCCACGGGTTTCAACTACCCAGGTTTAAGGTATTCTTCCTTCAGCTAAAACATGCATGTGGAACCTAGAGTATGATCAACCATGTGATCGGGAAACGTGTTCAAATATGTCTCAGTTTTCGTACCCTGGTACTCGGGTGCAACATTCCAGACGCTTTACTAACACCCTCCCGACTTGGAGAGTCAGTCCCTTTAACCTCCTGTTTGGCCCAGTTTGCAATTTCTGCGGAAGATGAACAGGAATAGCGAGAACCAATGAGAGACTAGCTGGAGGTGTCTGGACGGGCAAATTTAACTCTCATTTCCCACCAGGAAGAGGAATTAACCAAAGGCTCAGCGTGCCATGCCGGAACCAGATTAGGGCCTGAAGCCATCCTGCGGTGTTGCGGCCAGCTCAAAAGAAAGCGAGTTGAAGAAAGGAGCTCAGGGGCACTGTAATTCACAAACCTGCAGAGTTATAAATGACAGCTATCGTCCAAAAATATACTGAAGTAAGGCTGCCAAGAGGACTTGAAAGCGGGGCAGAATTGCAGGAAACCGATTTCAGGAGGTAGACTGGAATTGCATTGAAAGCATAGGAAAAGAGGCAGAACGTCCACAATGATGCACTTGGCCAAAAAGGGCGTATGCGTTTTTTCCTGAATATATTCAGGAAAAAACGCATATGCCCTTTTTGGCCAACCAAGCAAGCTTGCAAAGGAAATCTGCACTACAATGAAGTCTCACTTCCCCCCGGTCAAAAGGGCCATCTGAAAAAAGTGTAAAATCCAGAAAGGCAGGACAGGCCATGGAGAACTGGGAGCCTTGTTATGCTGATGGGCGGGATGTAAATTGCCAACAGACACTCGGGAGAAGTGTATGGTGTTTCCTGAAACATCTAAAAAACAAAGCAACAGAGCCTAGGGCACTTCCACTTATGGTCCTATAGCTTAGGGAAATTAAAATCAAAAAGACACAGCCACCCCAAAGTTTGGGACGCCTCTGTTTACAAGAACCTCGTTTACCGTACAAGTTCAACATCGCAGAAAGTGAAAAATGGATAAAGAAGTTGTGGTATTTACTTACAAAGCAATATCACTCAGCAATGAAATCTATGTCATCAGGCCCTTAGCAGCACAATGAGTGGATTCAGGTATGATGATTCTAACTGAAATAAGTCACACAGAAAAAGAAACATCATAAGATATCAGTAATACACGGAATGTAAACTTGGCTACACAGGAACTGAATTACAGAACAGAACAGGGTCTCAAATTTAGAAAACCAACTTATGCTTGCTTAAGGGGAAAGGTGAGTTGGGGTGCTGCATAAAACCAGAGATTGAAATGAGCACAGATAAAGTTCCTTAAGCCAAATATGGAATAGACAAGAGCTACTCCTTGCTCAACGAAATGGACTCAACACCGCATATTAAATGCCTAAGAATGTACCTGACTAGTAAGTATCTTAAAACCTATGGATTGCTATGTCTCCGAAAGAGAATCAAGCATGTGTACAGGGGCATAAACGCAGCAGTGATAGGATTGGAGAGGTTCGGTGAGCAAATGAAGACCCTTTGAAGTCATATTGCATGGTACCCATTCCACGGGTTTCAACTACCCAGGTTTAAGGTATTCTTCCTTCAGCTAAAACATGCATGTGGAACCTAGAGTATGATCAACCATGTGATCGGGAGACGTGTTCAAATATGTCTCAGTTTTCGTACCCTGGTACTCGGGTGCAACATTCCAGACGCTTTACTAACACCCTCCCGACTTGGAGAGTCAGTCCCTTTAACCTCCTGTTTGGCCCAGTTTGCAATTTCTGCGGAAGATGAACAGGAATAGCGAGAACCAATGAGAGACTAGCTGGAAGGTGTCTGGACGGGCAAATTTAACTCTCATTTCCCACCAGGAAGAGGAATTAACCAAAGGCTCAGCGTGCCGTGCCGGAACCAGATTAGGGCCTGAAGCCATCCTGCGGTGTTGCGGCCAGCTCAAAAGAAAGCGAGTTGAAGAAAGGAGCTCAGGGGCACTGTAATTCACAAACCTGCAGAGTTATAAATGACAGCTATCGTCCAAAAATATACTGAAGTAAGGCTGCCAAGAGGACTTGAAAGCGGGGCAGAATTGCAGGAAACCGATTTCAGGAGGCAGACTGGAATTGCATTGAAAGCATAGGAAAAGAGGCAGAACGTCCACAATGATGCACTTGGCCAAAAAGGGCGTATGCGTTTTTTCCTGAATATATTCAGGAAAAAACGCATACGCCCTTTTTGGCCAACCAAGCAAGCTTGCAAAGGAAATCTGCACTACAATGAAGTCTCACTTCCCCCCGGTCAAAAGGGCCATCTGAAAAAAGTGTAAAATCCAGAAAGGCAGGACAGGCCATGGAGAACTGGGAGCCTTGTTATGCTGATGGGCGGGATGTAAATTGCCAACAGACACTCCGGAGAAGTGTATGGTGTTTCCTGAAACATCTAAAAAACAAAGCAACAGAGCCTAGGGCACTTCCACTTATGGTCCTATAGCTTAGGGAAATTAAAATCAAAAAGACACAGCCACCCCAAAGTTTGGGACGCCTCTGTTTACAAGAACCTCGTTTACCGTACAAGTTCAACATCGCAGAAAGTGAAAAATGGATAAAGAAGTTGTGGTATTTACTTACAAAGCAATATCACTCAGCAATGAAATCTATGTCATCAGGCCCTTAGCAGCACAATGAGTGGATTCAGGTATGATGATCCTAACTGAAATAAGTCACACAGAAAAAGAAACATCATAAGATATCAGTAATACACGGAATGTACACTTGGCTACACAGGAACTGAATTACAGAACAGAACAGGGTCTCAAATTTAGAAAACCAACTTATGCTTGCTTAAGGGGAAAGGTGAGTTGGGGTGCTGCATAAAACCAGAGATTGAAATGAGCACAGATAAAGTTCCTTAAGCCAAATATGGAATAGACAAGAGCTACTCCTTGCTCAAAGAAATGGACTCAACACCGCATATTAAACGCCTAAGAATGTACCTGACTAGTAAGTATCTTAAAACCTATGGATTACTATGTCTCTGAAAGAGAATCAAGCATGTGTACAGGGGCATAAACGCAGCAGTGATAGGATTGGAGAGGTTCGGTGAGCAAATGAAGACCCTCTGAAGTCACATTGCATGGTACCCATTCCACGGGTTTCAACTACCCAGGTTTAAGGTATTCTTCCTTCAGCTAAAACATGCATGTGGAACCTAGAGTATGATCAACCATGTGATCGGGAAACGTGTTCAAATATGTCTCAGTTCTCGTACCCTGGTACTCGGGTGCAACATTCCAGACGCTTTACTAACACCCTCACGACTTGGAGAGTCAGTCCCTTTAACCTCCTGTTTGGCCCAGTTTGCAATTTCTGCGGAAGATGAACAGGAATAGCGAGAACCAATGAGAGACTAGCTGGAGGTGTCTGGACGGGCAAATTTAACTCTCATTTCCCACCAGGAAGAGGAATTAACCAAAGGCTCAGCGTGCCGTGCCGGAACCAGATTAGGGCCTGAAGCCATCCTGCGGTGTTGCGGCCAGCTCAAAAGAAAGCGAGTTGAAGAAAGGAGCTCAGGGGCACTGTAATTCACAAACCTGCAGAGTTATAAATGACAGCTATCGTCCAAAAATATACTGAAGTAAGGCTGCCAAGAGGACTTGAAAGCGGGGCAGAATTGCAGGAAACCGATTTCAGGAGGTAGACTGGAATTGCATTGAAAGCATAGGAAAAGAGGCAGAACGTCCACAATGATGCACTTGGCCAAAAAGGGCGTATGCGTTTTTTCCTGAATATATTCAGGAAAAAACGCATACGCCCTTTTTGGCCAACCAAGCAAGCTTGCAAAGGAAATCTGCACTACAATGAAGTCTCACTTCCCCCCGGTCAAAAGGGCCATCTGAAAAAAGTGTAAAATCCAGAAAGGCAGGACAGGCCATGGAGAACTGGGAGCCTTGTTATGCTGATGGGCGGGATGTAAATTGCCAACAGCCACTCCGGAGAAGTGTATGGTGTTTCCTGAAACATCTAAAAAACAAAGCAACAGAGCCTAGGGCACTTCCACTTATGGTCCTATAGCTTAGGGAAATTAAAATCAAAAAGACACAGCCACCCCAAAGTTTGGAACGCCTCTGTTTACAAGAACCTCGTTTACAGTACAAGTTCAACATCGCAGAAAGTGAAAAATGGATAAAGAAGTTGTGGTATTTACTTACAAAGCAATATCACTCAGCAATGAAATCTATGTCATCAGGCCCTTAGCAGCACAATGAGTGGATTCAGGTATGATGATTCTAACTGAAATAAGTCACACAGAAAAAGAAACATCATAAGATATCAGTAATACACGGAATGTAAACTTGGCTACACAGGAACTGAATTACAGAACAGAACAGGGTCTCAAATTTAGAAAACCAACTTATGCTTGCTTAAGGGGAAAGGTGAGTTGGGGTGCTGCATAAAACCAGAGATTGAAATGAGCACAGATAAAGTTCCTTAAGCCAAATATGGAATAGACAAGAGCTACTCCTTGCTCAACGAAATGGACTCAACACCGCATATTAAACGCCTAAGAATGTACCTGACTAGTAAGTATCTTAAAACCTATGGATTACTATGTCTCTGAAAGAGAATCAAGCGTGTGTCCAGAGGCATAAACGCAGCAGTGATAGGATTGGAGAGGTTCGGTGAGCAAATGAAGACCCTCTGAAGTCATATTGCATGGTACCCATTCCACGGGTTTCAACTACCCAGGTTTAAGGTATTCTTCCTTCAGCTAAAACATGCATGTGGAACCTAGAGTATGATCAACCATGTGATCGGGAAACGTGTTCAAATATGTCTCAGTTTTCGTACCCTGGTACTCGGGTGCAACATTCCAGACGCTTTACTAACACCCTCCCGACTTGGAGAGTCAGTCCCTTTAACCTCCTGTTTGGCCCAGTTTGCAATTTCTGCGGAAGATGAACAGGAATAGCGAGAACCAATGAGAGACTAGCTGGAGGTGTCTGGACGGGCAAATTTAACTCTCATTTCCCACCAGGAAGAGGAATTAACCAAAGGCTCAGCGTGCCGTGCCGGAACCAGATTAGGGCCTGAAGCCATCCTGCGGTGTTGCGGCCAGCTCAAAAGAAAGCGAGTTGAAGAAAGGAGCTCAGGGGCACTGTAATTCACAAACCTGCAGAGTTATAAATGACAGCTATCGTCCAAAAATATACTGAAGTAAGGCTGCCAAGAGGACTTGAAAGCGGGGCAGAATTGCAGGAAACCGATTTCAGGAGGTAGACTGGAATTGCATTGAAAGCATAGGAAAAGAGGCAGAACGTCCACAATGATGCACTTGGCCAAAAAGGGCGTATGCGTTTTTTCCTGAATATATTCAGGAAAAAACGCATACGCCCTTTTTGGCCAACCAAGCAAGCTTGCAAAGGAAATCTGCACTACAATGAAGTCTCACTTCCCCCCGGTCAAAAGGGCCATCTGAAAAAAGTGTAAAATCCAGAAAGGCAGGACAGGCCATGGAGAACTGGGAGCCTTGTTATGCTGATGGGCGGGATGTAAATTGCCAACAGCCACTCCGGAGAAGTGTATGGTGTTTCCTGAAACATCTAAAAAACAAAGCAACAGAGCCTAGGGCACTTCCACTTATGGTCCTATAGCTTAGGGAAATTAAAATCAAAAAGACACAGCCACCCCAAAGTTTGGAACGCCTCTGTTTACAAGAACCTCGTTTACAGTACAAGTTCAACATCGCAGAAAGTGAAAAATGGATAAAGAAGTTGTGGTATTTACTTACAAAGCAATATCACTCAGCAATGAAATCTATGTCATCAGGCCCTTAGCAGCACAATGAGTGGATTCAGGTATGATGATTCTAACTGAAATAAGTCACACAGAAAAAGAAACATCATAAGATATCAGTAATACACGGAATGTAAACTTGGCTACACAGGAACTGAATTACAGAACAGAACAGGGTCTCAAATTTAGAAAACCAACTTATGCTTGCTTAAGGGGAAAGGTGAGTTGGGGTGCTGCATAAAACCAGAGATTGAAATGAGCACAGATAAAGTTCCTTAAGCCAAATATGGAATAGACAAGAGCTACTCCTTGCTCAACGAAATGGACTCAACACCGCATATTAAACGCCTAAGAATGTACCTGACTAGTAAGTATCTTAAAACCTATGGATTACTATGTCTCTGAAAGAGAATCAAGCATGTGTCCAGAGGCATAAACGCAGCAGTGATAGGATTGGAGAGGTTCGGTGAGCAAATGAAGACCCTCTGAAGTCATATTGCATGGTACCCATTCCACGGGTTTCAACTACCCAGGTTTAAGGTATTCTTCCTTCAGCTAAAACATGCATGTGGAACCTAGAGTATGATCAACCATGTGATCGGGAAACGTGTTCAAATATGTCTCAGTTTTCGTACCCTGGTACTCGGGTGCAACATTCCAGACGCTTTACTAACACCCTCCCGACTTGGAGAGTCAGTCCCTTTAACCTCCTGTTTGGCCCAGTTTGCAATTTCTGCGGAAGATGAACAGGAATAGCGAGAACCAATGAGAGACTAGCTGGAGGTGTCTGGACGGGCAAATTTAACTCTCATTTCCCACCAGGAAGAGGAATTAACCAAAGGCTCAGCGTGCCGTGCCGGAACCAGATTAGGGCCTGAAGCCATCCTGCGGTGTTGCGGCCAGCTCAAAAGAAAGCGAGTTGAAGAAAGGAGCTCAGGGGCACTGTAATTCACAAACCTGCAGAGTTATAAATGACAGCTATCGTCCAAAAATATACTGAAGTAAGGCTGCCAAGAGGACTTGAAAGCGGGGCAGAATTGCAGGAAACCGATTTCAGGAGGTAGACTGGAATTGCATTGAAAGCATAGGAAAAGAGGCAGAACGTCCACAATGATGCACTTGGCCAAAAAGGGCGTATGCGTTTTTTCCTGAATATATTCAGGAAAAAACGCATATGCCCTTTTTGACCAACCAAGCAAGCTTGCAAAGGAAATCTGCACTACAATGAAGTCTCACTTCCCCCCGGTCAAAAGGGCCATCTGAAAAAAGTGTAAAATCCAGAAAGGCAGGACAGGCCATGGAGAACTGGGAGCCTTGTTATGCTGATGGGCGGGATGTAAATTGCCAACAGACACTCGGGAGAAGTGTATGGTGTTTCCTGAAACATCTAAAAAACAAAGCAACAGAGCCTAGGGCACTTCCACTTATGGTCCTATAGCTTAGGGAAATTAAAATCAAAAAGACACAGCCACCCCAAAGTTTGGAACGCCTCTGTTTACAAGAACCTCGTTTACCGTACAAGTTCAACATCGCAGAAAGTGAAAAATGGATAAAGAAGTTGTGGTATTTACTTACAAAGCAATATCACTCAGCAATGAAATCTATGTCATCAGGCCCTTAGCAGCACAATGAGTGGATTCAGGTATGATGATTCTAACTGAAATAAGTCACACAGAAAAAGAAACATCATAAGATATCAGTAATACACGGAATGTAAACTTGGCTACACAGGAACTGAATTACAGAACAGAACAGGGTCTCAAATTTAGAAAACCAACTTATGCTTGCTTAAGGGGAAAGGTGAGTTGGGGTGCTGCATAAAACCAGAGATTGAAATGAGCACAGATAAAGTTCCTTAAGCCAAATATGGAATAGACAAGAGCTACTCCTTGCTCAACGAAATGGACTCAACACCGCATATTAAATGCCTAAGAATGTACCTGACTAGTAAGTATCTTAAAACCTATGGATTGCTATGTCTCCGAAAGAGAATCAAGCATGTGTACAGGGGCATAAACGCAGCAGTGATAGGATTGGAGAGGTTCGGTGAGCAAATGAAGACCCTTTGAAGTCATATTGCATGGTACCCATTCCACGGGTTTCAACTACCCAGGTTTAAGGTATTCTTCCTTCAGCTAAAACATGCATGTGGAACCTAGAGTATGATCAACCATGTGATCGGGAGACGTGTTCAAATATGTCTCAGTTTTCGTACCCTGGTACTCGGGTGCAACATTCCAGACGCTTTACTAACACCCTCCCGACTTGGAGAGTCAGTCCCTTTAACCTCCTGTTTGGCCCAGTTTGCAATTTCTGCGGAAGATGAACAGGAATAGCGAGAACCAATGAGAGACTAGCTGGAAGGTGTCTGGACGGGCAAATTTAACTCTCATTTCCCACCAGGAAGAGGAATTAACCAAAGGCTCAGCGTGCCGTGCCGGAACCAGATTAGGGCCTGAAGCCATCCTGCGGTGTTGCGGCCAGCTCAAAAGAAAGCGAGTTGAAGAAAGGAGCTCAGGGGCACTGTAATTCACAAACCTGCAGAGTTATAAATGACAGCTATCGTCCAAAAATATACTGAAGTAAGGCTGCCAAGAGGACTTGAAAGCGGGGCAGAATTGCAGGAAACCGATTTCAGGAGGCAGACTGGAATTGCATTGAAAGCATAGGAAAAGAGGCAGAACGTCCACAATGATGCACTTCCCCAAAAAGGGCGTATGCGTTTTTTCCTGACATACGCCCTTTTTGACCAACCAAGCAAGCTTGCAAAGGAAATTTGCACTACAATGAAGTCTCACTTCCCCCCGGTCAAAAGGGCCATCTGAGAAAAGTGTAAAATCCAGAAAGGCAGGACAGGCCATGGAGAACTTGGAGCCTTGTTATGCTGATGGGCGGGATGTAAATTGCCAACAGCCACTCGGGAGAAGTGTATGGTGTTTCCTGAAACATCTAAAAAACAAAGCAACAGAGCCTAGGGCACTTCCACTTATGGTCCTATAGCTTAGGGAAATTAAAATCAAAAAGACACAGCCACCCCACAGTTTGGGACAGCTCTGTTTACAAGAATCTCGTTTACGGTATAAGTTCTATATCGCAGAAAGTGAAAAATGGATAAAGAAGTTGTGGTACTTATGTACAATGCAAAATCACTCAGCCATGAAATCTATGTCATCAGGCCCGTAGCAGCATAATGAGTGGATTCAGGTATGATGATTCTAACTGAAATAAGTCACACAGAAAAAGAAACATCATAAGATATCACTAATACACGGAATGTGAACTTGGCTACACAGGAACTGAATTACAAAACAGAACAGGGTCTCAAGTTTAGAAAACCAACTTATGCTTCCTTAAGGGGGAAAGTGAGTTGGGGTGCTGCATAAAACCAGAGTTTGAAATTAGCACAGATACCATTCAATAAGCCAAATATGTAATAGACAAGACCTACCCCTTGCTCAACAAAATGGACTCAACAATGAGGTATCACCTCACACCTGATAGAATGGGCATCATGAGAAAATCTACAAACAAAAATGCTGGAAAGGTTGTGGAGAAAAGGAACCCCCTTCCACTATTGTTGGGAATATAAATTGATACAGTCACTACGGAGAACAATATGGAGTTTCTTAAGAAACTAACAATAGAATTACCATATGATACAGCAATCCCAGTACTGGACATATACCCAGACAAAACCATAAATCAAAACGAGACATTCACCGCAATGTTCATTGCATCACTATTTACAATATCGAGGTAATGGAAGCAACCTAAATGCCCACAGACAGACGAATGCATAAAGCTGTGGTACATATATAAAATGGAATATTACTAAGCCATGAAAAGGAATGAAATTGGGTCATTTGTAGAGACGTCGATGGATCTAGAGACTGTCATACAGAGTGAAGTAAGTCAGAAAGAGAAAAACAAATCTTGTATATTCATGCATATATGTGGAACCTAGAAAAACTGTACAGATTAACCATTTTGCAAGGCATAAATAGAGCAACAGATGTAGACAACAAATGTATGGACAACAAGGGGGGAAAGCTGTTGGGGGGGTGGTGGTGGGAGGAGTTGAGAGACTGGGATTGGCATGTATACATTTATATGTATAAAATAGATAACCAATAAGAACCTGCTGTATAAAAATATAAAATAAAATTCAAAATTAAAAAGAAATAAAATTTAAAAAATAAAACAGAAAAAACAATTATTCCCTTCACATACATGTATTTATATGAATAAATTATTTCCATGCTTATATCTGTAAATACAAAAAAGAGGAATAAAATCTACCTTGAACCAAAAACGAAAAAGAGAAAAAAAACACAGAACCCACCAGTTCCACAGAGGAAAACCGTATCAGGGCACTTGCTCCAGTTGTAAACAATTCTGAAGTTGGCCAGTGGTGGGGAATCGTCTCCCATTCAGCCAGCAGCCCCCACGCAACAAGCGTCCTCATTGCAAAGCTGGGGCACCGTGCCGAGGCATCTGTGAGTAAACGTGAGCTGAGCCCCAGGCCAGTTGCTGCTGAACTATTCCCACCCGTCCCAGGTAAAACACCTGAATATATACAAGGACTTGAAAGCCTAGAGGAAGGGCCATAGAGCCACACGAGTGACAGCATGCCGGCCGACTTGGTGCCTGCAGGCCAGCCAGGATGGTCCTGGCCCTGGGTGCTCTTCTGGAAGATTTCCATTTCCCTGACTGAGATACCCGTCCTGTCCCTGCCCCCACTGCTTTTTTCCTTCCTCACCTCTGCCCAGGGAGAAATTCCAGCAGCAGGTATGGGTGACACATCCTCTTCTTTAGCAGGTGGCAGCCTGGCAACTGCTGCAGAAAGTCCAGCAGAGCCCCACTCACACTGGGCCACCCACAAAGCCGTGGCCTCTCACTCCCTCCCACCAGCCCAGCCCCGAGACTGCTGACAGGGCAGAGAAAATGGGGTCAGGCACGGCTGCAGGGGCTCTTGCTGCCTGGAGTGGTATTTATATTGATCTCAACCCAGGCACACCTGGGGAGGGCTGGCCCGCACGGTAAGGCTGCCCAGGTCAGCCAATCATCACCCCTCAGGGGCTCACAGTTGCAGAAAATGGAACTTGCTGAACCGGCCAGGTCCAAGGAACAGGTGTGGGCTCCTGAGAGTCAGGATAGACAAGGGGCTGCAGCTTTGGCTTGTTTTCTAATCATTTTATCTGGCCCATGAGTGGGAGACAACTTCAAGAAAACCCTCTCCTTATGAGAGGAACCCAAGAGTCAGGGAGAGGAGGGGTGGGTGGTGGTTGGAGACAGAGGCCTGGTGCCCCGGGTGCAGTGGAAGTCTCTGGAAGACCAGGTGGAGGGAGGCCGCACAGAGTGATGCCCAGGGTCACAGACCTGTCGCAGCTGCTGTTTGTTAGTTCAAGTCCTGCTCTGAGGTGCTCTGTGCCAGCTCTGAGCGACAGGTGAGCTGGGGGTGCTCTGCAATGAGGGCTATGTGCACGGTTCCTGTGTGCCCAGCCCTGCCATGGTACCTGCAAGGGTAGCTCTGTATCCTGGGAAGGGCCTGACCACGAGAGCCCTGTGGGCTGGGGTGGGGGTGGGGTACCTGCCCAGGTGAGCTCCATATTCTGGGATTGGTCTGACCACGAGAGCCCCATGGGCTGCTGGGGACCTGGTAAAGGATGTCAGGACAGTCAGTGAAGCCACCGAGGATATACCTCCAGTTGCTCCTAATTCCTACACCCTGCTGGTCATTCTACCAACCACCAGGACATGGTATTCTGTATTAGTCTTCAATGATGCCTTCTTTTGTATTCCATTAGTCCCAGAGTCACAAGAAATTTTGGCTTGTGAGTGGCAGGACTCAACATACAACTAAAACAATACTTCCGGGCCGTCTTGCCCCAAGGGTGCAAAAATTCCCACACCATCTTTGGGGAAAGCTTAGCTAAAGACCTAAAAGTTCTACCTCTGGAAAAGGAAACCCTCCTTCAGTACGCAGACGACATTCTGATCGCCAGCCCTACTAAGGAGGCCTCTGAACTACCAAGCCAATAAAGGATAGAAGTTGTCCAAGAAAAAGCTCAAATATCACAGACTGCGGTGACCTGCCTGGGCTTCATTCTCACAGAAGGTCGGAGAAGCCCATCCCAGGAAAGGGAAGAAACCATTTGCAGCCTTACCCCTTTCTAAAACTAGAAGACAGCTTAGGGGTTCCTGGGGAGGCCAGGGTTTGCTGCTTCTGGATCCCTAACTACAGTCTACTAGCTGGGCCTCTATATGAAACACTGAAAGGAAAAGATGATGATCCTTTTGAATAGAATCCAGAAGTGGCCTTTCAAGAATGGAAAGAGCAGTCAATTCAGACCCTTGCCCTGGAACTCCCTAATTTAGCTAAACCCTTTGACCTTTACATTCCCGGTGAAAGGTGAATCGCCATTGGAGAATTAGTGCAAAAACTGGGACCACTTGAAATGGAACAATGCAAGAATGCCATCCAGGTAGGATAAACTACGGTCACCAAGGGGCTTGGCCCACTGCCGCATCTGGCCAAGATACTGGCGGTATCTAAAAACCTGGAAATCAGCAGCCCAAAAGGCCACCTCCTTCCTAAGGGAAAAGGACCCCACGTGGTGATCCTAACCACCAACGATGCCCTGAAGTTGCAGGGTTCGCTCCGTGGGCACACCGACCTCGAGTGAGGAGGCCCTCCAACTCCAACATCCAGAGAGATAACCGGGGGCAACAGGGCACCATGACGACTCGTGTGAACATCACTTGACCTGGAGTTTCTCTCATAAAACAATAAGAGTGTGTCCCAAAAGAGTAGACTACTGCTTGCAGGACTTACTGCACCCAGAGGGGAGCTAATAATCTTGGCGGGGGAACCGTATATCACACTGTCACCATAGAAAAGCCTACAGACACCGTGATGATGGTGGCCAATAAGACCGGCTGGACTCCTGTTTACTTCAAAAGGCTGTTGACTCAGTGGTCATCATGGTCCTTGATCACCACTGACCCTGGACTGTCTGGGAGTTGAGCGGGCAGGGCTCTGACACCTGGTGCTGTTTGTACGTTAATTCAGGGGCCTAATTGAAGAAAGCGCAGACTACTGGTCAGAGCATCTAGGCTGGCAGAAACGGTCAGCCTAAGGTGGCCGAACAAATGTGGGGCGGGGTGAAACCGGCCCCCACAGCGTCTCTGCACATCTCTTTCCTGGACCCTTAAAGGTCATTAGAATCTATAACACTTCCAATGCTGGTGCTCAGGTGGACGAGCAGGGAGGCAGGGGGCCTGGGGACAATCAACGTCACCTGGAGGCTGCTGGGGAGAAGCTCTGACCCTCGCCCCCGGGTATTAGGGCTCCCAACTCAGCACTCAGCAGTTACAGAAGAAGTGTCTGCACCCTCAGCACTCCAAGAATGAGGAACAGGACAAAAGGCAGAGGAGGGGTTTGTCCCCAGCAAAGCCCATTAAAAATCCCTGGGAGATAAAAATAGAATCTGGGCAATAAAGTCAAGTCTAACCTTTTTTATCCTTTGTGCTTTGTCTAATTTCACGTGCTCCTAGGGTCCCGCATGCAGAGGTTCCACACCCGGCACTTCAGACCAGATTTCCTAGTGCAGAATGGCTGGGTCGACACCTCAGCTCCTGGGGCCCAGTGCAGACTCCGCGATATAGAGCCTGAGCTGCAGCCAACCTGGCCCTCGAGAGCTCCGCCCCCTCCCTCCCACTGACTCTGACAGGATCTCTACACAGCAGCCCAGCCCACAGCCCACGGGGTAGTGCATGTTCTCACCTCTCCATTCTCTGATCAAAATATAAAGTTTCCTTTGCTTGTGAACCAAACTCAGTCTCGATCTGTTGGCCCCAATGACACTGGGCAGGGGGACACTTGTTGGGGTCCACTCTGGAGGATCAGTAACAGAAATTGAGACTATTGTAACCTCAATGAACAGATGTGTGAGCCAAACTGTAGTTAACATAGAACAGTGTATAAGGCTCGGGTAAAATAAGATGTTTCTAACACTTCCATTTGATATTTCCATCACTTTATTATAAGCAAGTTCAGTGAAAAGGTTTGTCTTATTTGTCAGGTCAATATTAGAGAAACGAAGTGATTTCTTTCCAAGGATGTACATCTAATAATCTTGGTTAAAGCTTCAATCTTGTTTTAAATGCTTTTCCATTGAAAATGATACCTCTCTTTCAGCTCCCCCATTTCTGAGAAGTATAAAATCTTATAATTTATTATTACCAAAGGGGAAAGGTGGGAGGAGGGATAAATTAACAGTTTGGGATTAACACATACACACTGCTATGTATAAAATAGATCATCAACAAGGAACTACTGTATAGCACAGGGAACTACACTCAACATTTTGCAATAACCTATAAGGGGAAATAATCTGAAAAAGAATAGATATTTTTATTGACATCATCTATCAATGACAGTTAAAGTGTAACCTAAGGGAAGCTGGTGGTGAGTGCTTCTGACCCTGAAGACTTCAATCATCTAAAGTTTGGACTCTGCCTACTTCCCAAGGCCCTTAATGAACATATGTGTAGCCGTAGCTTAAAAAATTCCCCAGTTTGGGTTTCGGGGAGACACTGATTTTGAAAAAGCCCTGGTGTTCTCCTTACATGAATGGGACTCTTCCTACTGCTAAAACATGTCTGTCACACCCAGAGGATGGTATACCGTCTGATCGGGAAGAGTTTGGAAAAGGCATCTCATCTCCTCATCTCCTGGTGCTCGGGTTCACCCCTCCAGCGTCTTTACTAACAGTCTCCCCACTTGGAGATGTCAGCACTGTCAACATCCTGTTGCGTACAGTTTGGAATTTGTCCAGAGGATGAAGCGGAAGGATGAGGAACAATGAGAGACAAGTCCTAGGTGTTCAGACAGGCACATGTCACTCTAATTTCCAATCAGGAAGACGAATTGACCAAAGGCTAGGGTTGCCCATGGAAACAGTATAGGGCTTGAGGAAATCCCGCTGCTTTGTGGCCAGTTCCCATAAACACAAGTTGAACAATGGAACTCAGGGGCAGTAAAATTCACGAAACTGCAGAGTTGAAAATATCCATCACTGAAAAATGTCTTGAGGAAAGTCAGAGAAAAGGACTTGTAAGCAAGGGAGAATGGCAGGAAAGGGATTTGAGGAGGTAGAAAGGACTCGCCATTAAGCACAAGAAAAGGAGCTGAACATTGCCAACATTGCAGTTGGCCAAAAAGGGTGTATGCGTTTTTTTCTGTATATATTCAAGAAAAGGGCATACACTTTTTTAGCCAACCAAACAGGTGGGCACTGGAAGTCAATACTACAAAAGATATCACTTCGCATCAGTCAGAAGAGCCATCCTCATAAAGCGTAAACAACAGAAATGCAGGACAGGGCAAGGAGAAGAGGGAGCCCTGTGAGACTTATAGTGGAAATGTATATTGCCAACGGCCATTCTGGAGAAGTGTATTGTGTTTACTAAAGCATCTAAAAAATGAGCTACAGAGCATAGGGCACTTGCACTCATGGGCGTATATCTTGAGAAAAACAAAAATCGAGAGGACACAGGCACCCCAATGTTTACCCCCTCTCTGTTTAAAAGATCCTCAACTAGGATATAACTTAAATGTCTCTGGAGGGAAAAAATGGGTAGAGATGTGGTACTTAGGTAGAGTGGAATATTATTCAGCCTGGAAATCAATGAAATATGGCCAGTTGTAACAACTCCGGAGGAGTTACGTATGATCTTTCTAAGTGACAGAATTCAAAAAGAAAAAGACACATATCATAAGATATCACTTAAAGGTGGAATCCAAAATGGCTACACATGAAATAAATTACAAAACAAAAACATAGTCAAATATGTAGAAAACACGCATAAGGCTGCTAAACGGGAAAGGTGGGGAGGGGTGAGGCATCACCCAGGAGGTTGAAATTAGCAAAGATACCATTCCAAATACCAAACTGATAATCAACAAGGCCTACACGGTAGCTAAAAGAACTGCACTCAGCACACTCAAGTCACCGGAAAAGAATATATACGACTGGTAAGAATCTGAAAAAGAATTTACTGATGTCTCTCTGTACGTGAATCAAGTGGATGTACAGCAGCAAGAAACAGAGCTTTGAAAATCAGCTGTAACCAATATAGTAATAAATTGAAAAAAATAAACGACAGAGAGACAGAGAAAACCTCTTACAACTTTTCCTCAGGGCCGGTGATGCAACATGGATTGAACACATCTAGACCCACAGCAGGATGAGACATAAGGCTGGAAACTGTTTGCGCTAAGAGAAATGTGAGGTTGGGTGAGGAAATGCACACCCTTTAAAGTAATACTACCTGGTACCCATTCAATGGGTCCCAAATATGCAGGTTCAAGGGATCTTCCTACAGCTAAAACATGCATGGAAAACCCAGAGGACTGTACACCATGTGATCGGGAGATGTGTCTAAAATGCAGCTCATTTATCCTCTCCTGGTGCTCCTGTTCACCATTCCAGCCACGTTACTTAGAATCTCCCCACTTGGAGAATCAGCACATTTCAACTTCTGTTTCACACATTTTGCAAATTGTGAGGAGGATGAACGGGGAACCAATGAGAGAATAGTTGTAGGGGTTTGGACGGGCACATATCACTCTAATTTCCCATTAAGCATAAGAATTGAAAAAAGGCTCAGCCCGCCTCACCCGAGCCAAAATAGGGCCTGAAGCAATCCTGCGGGTTTGAGGCCAGCTCACAAAAGAGCAACTTAAAAAATGGAGCTCAGGGTCACTGCAATTCACAAACCTGCAGAGTTATAAATGAAAACTAACGTCCAAAAATATGTTGAGGTAAGGCAAAGAAGAGGATCTGAATGCAAGACAGAATTGCAAGAAACAGATTTCAAGAGATAGATTGGACTCGTCTTTAAAGCACATGAAAAGCGGCAGAATTTCGACAATGATGCAGTTGGCCCAAAAGGGCGTATGCGTTTTTTCCTGATTATATCCAGGAAAAAACGCATACGCACTTTATGGGCAACGAAGCAAGCAAGCAATGCAAATGTGCACAACAAAGAAGTCTCATTTCCCACTGGTCAAAAGGGCCATCCTAAAAAATTGTAAAAACCAGAAATGCAGGACAGGCCATGGAGAACAGGGAGCCTTTATACGCTGATGGGCAGTGTGTGAACTGCCGAGAGCCACTCTGGAGAAGTGTATGGTGGTTCCTAAATCATCTAAAAAACAGAGCTACAGAGCATAGGACACTTCCAATCATGGGAGTATATCTAGGGAAATCTAAAAATTAACAAGACACAAGCACACCACAGTTTAGGGCTACTCTGTTTACAAGAACCTCAACTTCAGTATACCTTAAATATCCCAGGAAAGAGAACAATGGATAAAGAAGATGTGGTACTTATGTACAATGGAATATCTCTTCACCATGAAATCAATGTAATAAGGCTAGTAGAAGGATAAAGAGTGGATTTAGGTCCGATAATACTACTTGAAATAAGTCAAACAGAAAAAGAAACATATCATAAGATATCACTTATAGAGGGAGGGTAAATATGGCTGCACAAGAAATGAATTACAGAACAGAACAGTGTCTCACATTTAGAAAACACACTTATTTCAGCTTAAGGGGAAAGGAGAGGTGGGGTGATGCATAAAACCAGAGTTTGAAATTAGCACAGATACCGTTCAATAAACCAAATAGATATTAGACAAGATCTACACCTTGCTCAATGAACTGGCCTCAACACACCCTATACACCGCAGAGAAATATATCTGAGTAATAAGAATCTTAAAACCCATGTATTGATATATCTCCATAAGGGAATCAAGTGTGTGCAGAGTGGCACAAACACAGCAGTGAAAATGAGCTAAACCCCATTATAGAAATAAATTTTAAAAACAAAATGCAGAAACAATGAAAGAGAGAAAAATTCTTACAAAATTCGCTCAGGGGCTGTGATGCAACCTGGATTGACCACATATAAACCCACAGCTGGATAAGACATAAGGCTGGACACTTGGGGCTGAGAGGATTGATGAGCTTTGGTGAGCAACTGCCAAAAGTTTAATGCAATACTTCATGCTACTCATTCCAAGGGTCCCAACACTCCAGGTTGAAGGGAATCTTCCTACAGCTAAACCATGCTTGGGAAACCCAGCGACTGGTATACCATATGATCGGGAAAGGTTTCTAAAACGCACCTCATTTTTCCTCTCCTGGGGCTCCGGATCGACATTCCAGCCGCTTTACCAAAAATATCCCCACATGGAGAGTCAATGCCTTTAAGTTCTGGTATCGCACAGTCTGCAGTTAGTGCGGAGGATGAATGGGAATAGGGGGAACCAGTGAGAAACTAGCTGTAGCGGTTTCAATGGGCACATGTCACTCTAAATTCACATCAGTAAGAAGAATAAACCAAAGGCACAGCAAGGTGCCCCAGAAGAAGAATAGGGCCTGAAGGAATCCTGTGGTTATGAGGCAAGATCACAAAAATAAGAGCTGAAAAATGGAGCTAAGGGTCACTGCAATTCAAAAACCTGCAGAGTTATAAAGGCCAACTATTTTCAAAAAATATATTGAGGTAAGGCTATGAAGAGGCATTGAAAGCAAGGCAGAATTGCAGGAAAACGATTTCAGGAGGTAGACTGGAATTGCATTTAAAGCATAGGAAAAGAGGCAGAACGTCCACAATGATTCACTTGGCCAAAAAGGGTGTATGCCTTTTTTCCTGAATTTATTCAGGAAAAAAGGCATACGCCCTTTTTGGCCAACCAAGCAAGCTTGCAAAGGAAATCTGCACTACAATGAAGTCTCACTTCCCCCTGGTCAAAAGGGCCATCTGAAAAAAGTGTAAAATCCAGAAAGGCAGGACAGGCCATGGAGAACTGGGAGCCTTGTTATGCTGATGGGCGGGATGTGTATGGTGTTTCCTGAAACATCTAAAAAACAAAGCAACAGAGCCTAGGGCACTTCCACTTATGGTCCTATAGCTCAGGGAAATTAAAATAAAAAAGACACAGCCACCCCAAAATTTGGGACGCCTCTGTTTACAAGAACCTCGTTAACCGTACAATTTCAATATCACAGAAAGTGAAAAATGGATAAAGAACTTGTGGTACTTACGTACAATGCAGTATCACTCAGCAATGAAATCTATGTCATCAGGCCCGCAGCAGCATAATGAGTGGATACAGGTACGATGATTCTAACTGAAATAAGACACACAGAAAAAGAAACATCATAAGATATCACTAATACACGGAATGTAAACTTGGCTACACAGGAACTGAATTACAGAACAGAACAGGGTCTCAAATTTAGAAAACCAACTTATGCTTGCTTAAGGGGAAAGGTGAGTTGGGGTGCTGCATAAAACCAGAGATTGAAATGAACACAGATAAAGTTCCTTAAGCCAAATATGGAATAGACAAGAGCTACTCCTTGCTCAACGAAATGGACTCAACACCCCATATTAAACGCCTAAGAATGTACCTGACTAGTAAGTATCTTAAAACCTATGGATTGCTATGTCTCCAAAAGAGAATCAAGCATGTGTACAGGGGCATAAACGCAGCAGTGATAGGATTGGAGAGGTTCAGTGAGCAAATGAAGACCCTTTGAAGTCATATTGCATGGTACCAATTCCACGGGTCTCAACTCTCCAGGTTTAAGGTATTCTTCCGTCAGCTAAAACATGCATGTGGAACCCAGAGTATGATCAACCGTGTGAACGGGAGACATGTTCAAATATGTCTCAGTTTTCCTCCCCTGGTACTCGGGTGCAACATTCCAGACGCTTTACTAACACTCTCCCTACTTGGAGAGTCAGCGCCTTTAACCTCCTGTTTGGCCCAGTTTGCAATTTCTGCGGAAGATGAACAGAAATAGGGAGAACCAATGAGAGACTAGCTGGAGGTGTCTGGACGGGCAAATTTAACTCTCATTTCCCACCAGGAAGAGGAAATAACCAAAGGCTCAGCATGCCGTGCCGGAACCAGATTAGGGCCTGAAGCCATCCTGCAGTGTTGCGGCCAGGTCACAAGAAAGCGAGTTGAAGAAAGGAGCTCAGGGGCACTGTAATTCACAAACCTGCAGAGTTATAAATGACAGCTATCGTCCAAAAATATACTGAAGTAAGGCTGCCAAGAGGACTTGAAAGAGGGGCAGAATTGCAGGAAACCGATTTCAGGAGGTAGACTGGAATTGCATTGAAAGCATAGGAAAAGAGGCAGAACGTCCACAATGATGCACTTGGCCAAAAAGGGCGTATGCGTTTTTTCCTGAATATATTCAGGAAAAAACGCATACGCCCTTTTTGGCCAACCAAGCAAGCTTGCAAAGGAAATCTGCACTACAATGAAGTCTCACTTCCCCCCGGTCAAAAGGGCCATCTGAAAAAAGTGTAAAATCCAGAAAGGCAGGACAGGCCATGGAGAACTGGGAGCCTTGTTATGCTGATGGGCGGGATGTAAATTGCCAACAGACACTCGGGAGAAGTGTATGGTGTTTCCTGAAACATCTAAAAAACAAAGCAACAGAGCCTAGGGCACTTCCACTTATGGTCCTATAGCTTAGGGAAATTAAAATCAAAAAGACACAGCCACCCCAAAGTTTGGGACGCCTCTGTTTACAAGAACTTCGTTTACAGTACAAGTTCAACATCGCAGAAAGTGAAAAATGGATAAAGAAGTTGTGGTATTTACTTACAAAGCAATATCACTCAGCAATGAAATCTATGTCATCAGGCCCTTAGCAGCACAATGAGTGGATTCAGGTATGATGATTCTAACTGAAATAAGTCACACAGAAAAAGAAACATCATAAGATATCAGTAATACACGGAATGTAAACTTGGCTACACAGGAACTGAATTACAGAACAGAACAGGGTCTCAAATTTAGAAAACCAACTTATGCTTGAATAAGGGGAAAGGTGAGTTGGGGTGCTGCATAAAACCAGAGATTGAAATGAGCACAGATAAAGTTCCTTAAGCCAAATATGGAATAGACAAGAGCTACTCCTTGCTCAACGAAATGGACTCAACACCGTATATTAAACGCCTAAGAATGTACCTGACTAGTAAGTATATTAAAACCTATGGATTGCTATGTCTCCGAAAGAGAATCAAGCATGTGTACAGGGGCATAAACGCAGCAGTGATAGGATTGGAGAGGTTCGGTGAGCAAATGAAGACCCTTTGAAGTCATATTGCATGGTACCCATTCCACGGGTTTCAACTACCCAGGTTTAAGGTATTCTTCCTTCAGCTAAAACATGCATGTGGAACCTAGAGTATGATCAACCATGTGATCGGGAGACGTGTTCCAATATGTCTCAGTTTTCGTACCCTGGTACTCGGGTGCAACATTCCAGACGCTTTACTAACACTCTCCCGACTTGGAGAGTCAGTGCCTTTAACCTCCTGTTTGGCCCTGTTTTCAATTTCAGTGGAAGATGAACAGGAATAGGGAGAACCAATGAGAGACTAGCTGGAGGTGTCTGGACGGGCATATTTAACTCTCATTTTCCACCAGGAAGAGGAATTAAGCAAAGGCACAGTGTGCCGTGCTGGAACCAGATTAGGGCTTGAAGCAATCCTGCGATGTTGCGGCCAGGTCACGAGAATGCGAGTTGAAGAAAGGAGCTCAGGGGCACTGTAATTCACAAACCTGCAGAGTTATAAATGACAGCTATCGTCCAAAAATATACTGAAGTAAGGCTGCCAAGAGGACTTGAAAGCGGGGCAGAATTGCAGGAAACCGATTTCAGGAGGTAGACTGGAATTGCATTGAAAGCATAGGAAAAGAGGCAGAACGTCCACAATGATGAACTTGGCCAAAAAGGGCGTATGCGTTTTTTCCTGAATATATTCAGGAAAAAACGCATACGCCCTTTTTGGCCAACCAAGCAAGCTTGCAAAGGAAATCTGCACTACAATGTAGTCTCACTTCCCCCCGGTCAAAAGGGCCATCTGAAAAAAGTGTAAAATCCAGAAAGGCAGGACAGGCCATGGAGAACTGGGAGCCTTGTTATGCTGATGGGCGGGATGTAAATTGCCAACAGACACTCGGGAGAAGTGTATGGTGTTTCCTGAAACATCTAAAAAACAAAGCAACAGAGCCTAGGGCACTTCCACTTATGGTCCTATAGCTTAGGGAAATTAAAATCAAAAAGACACAGCCACCCCAAAGTTTGGGACGCCTCTGTTTACAAGAACCTCGTTTACAGTACAAGTTCAACATCGCAGAAAGTGAAAAATGGATAAAGAAGTTGTGGTATTTACTTACAAAGCAATATCACTCAGCAATGAAATCTATGTCATCAGGCCCTTAGCAGCACAATGAGTGGATTCAGGTATGATGATTCTAACTGAAATAAGTCACACAGAAAAAGAAACATCATAAGATATCAGTAATACACGGAATGTAAACTTGGCTACACAGGAACTGAATTACAGAACAGAACAGGGTCTCAAATTTAGAAAACCAACTTATGCTTGCTTAAGGGTAAAGGTGAGTTCGGGTGCTGCATAAAACCAGAGATTGAAATGAGCACAGATAAAGTTCCTTAAGCCAAATATGGAATAGACAAGAGCTACTCCTTGCTCAACGAAATGGACTCAACACCGCATATTAAATGCCTAAGAATGTACCTGACTAGTAAGTATCTTAAAACCTATGGATTGCTATGTCTCCGAAAGAGAATCAAGCATGTGTACAGGGGCATAAACGCAGCAGTGATAGGATTGGAGAGGTTCGGTGAGCAAATGAAGACCCTTTGAAGTCATATTGCATGGTACCCATTCCACGGGTTTCAACTACCCAGGTTTAAGGTATTCTTCCTTCAGCTAAAACATGCATGTGGAACCTAGAGTATGATCAACCATGTGATCGGGAGACGTGTTCAAATATGTCTCAGTTTTCGTACCCTGGTACTCGGGTGCAACATTCCAGACGCTTTACTAACACCCTCCCGACTTGGAGAGTCAGTCCCTTTAACCTCCTGTTTGGCCCAGTTTGCAATTTCTGCGGAAGATGAACAGGAATAGCGAGAACCAATGAGAGACTAGCTGGAGGTGTCTGGACGGGCAAATTTAACTCTCATTTCCCACCAGGAAGAGGAATTAACCAAAGGCTCAGCGTGCCGTGCCGGAACCAGATTAGGGCCTGAAGCCATCCTGCGGTGTTGCGGCCAGCTCAAAAGAAAGCGAGTTGAAGAAAGGAGCTCAGGGGCACTGTAATTCACAAACCTGCAGAGTTATAAATGACAGCTATCGTCCAAAAATATACTGAAGTAAGGCTGCCAAGAGGACTTGAAAGCGGGGCAGAATTGCAGGAAACCGATTTCAGGAGGCAGACTGGAATTGCATTGAAAGCATAGGAAAAGAGGCAGAACGTCCACAATGATGCACTTGGCCAAAAAGGGCGTATGCGTTTTTTCCTGAATATATTCAGGAAAAAACGCATACGCCCTTTTTGGCCAACCAAGCAAGCTTGCAAAGGAAATCTGCACTACAATGAAGTCTCACTTCCCCCCGGTCAAAAGGGCCATCTGAAAAAAGTGTAAAATCCAGAAAGGCAGGACAGGCCATGGAGAACTGGGAGCCTTGTTATGCTGATGGGCGGGATGTAAATTGCCAACAGACACTCGGGAGAAGTGTATGGTGTTTCCTGAAACATCTAAAAAACAAAGCAACAGAGCCTAGGGCACTTCCACTTATGGTCCTATAGCTTAGGGAAATTAAAATCAAAAAGACACAGCCACCCCAAAGTTTGGGACGCCTCTGTTTACAAGAACCTCGTTTAGCGTACAAGTTCAACATCGCAGAAAGTGAAAAATGGATAAAGAAGTTGTGGTATTTACTTACAAAGCAATATCACTCAGCAATGAAATCTATGTCATCAGGCCCTTAGCAGCACAATGAGTGGATTCAGGTATGATGATTCTAACTGAAATAAGTCACACAGAAAAAGAAACATCATAAGATATCAGTAATACACGGAATGTAAACTTGGCTACACAGGAACTGAATTACAGAACAGAACAGGGTCTCAAATTTAGAAAACCAACTTATGCTTGCTTAAGGGGAAAGGTGAGTTGGGGTGCTGCATAAAACCAGAGATTGAAATGAGCACAGATAAAGTTCCTTAAGCCAAATATGGAATAGACAAGAGCTACTCCTTGCTCAACGAAATGGACTCAACACCGCATATTAAATGCCTAAGAATGTACCTGACTAGTAAGTATCTTAAAACCTATGGATTGCTATGTCTCCGAAAGAGAATCAAGCATGTGTACAGGGGCATAAACGCAGCAGTGATAGGATTGGAGAGGTTCGGTGAGCAAATGAAGACCCTTTGAAGTCATATTGCATGGTACCCATTCCACGGGTTTCAACTACCCAGGTTTAAGGTATTCTTCCTTCAGCTAAAACATGCATGTGGAACCTAGAGTATGATCAACCATGTGATCGGGAGACGTGTTCAAATATGTCTCAGTTTTCGTACCCTGGTACTCGGGTGCAACATTCCAGACGCTTTACTAACACCCTCCCGACTTGGAGAGTCAGTCCCTTTAACCTCCTGTTTGGCCCAGTTTGCAATTTCTGCGGAAGATGAACAGGAATAGCGAGAACCAATGAGAGACTAGCTGGAGGTGTCTGGACGGGCAAATTTAACTCTCATTTCCCACCAGGAAGAGGAATTAACCAAAGGCTCAGCGTGCCGTGCCGGAACCAGATTAGGGCCTGAAGCCATCCTGCGGTGTTGCGGCCAGCTCAAAAGAAAGCGAGTTGAAGAAAGGAGCTCAGGGGCACTGTAATTCACAAACCTGCAGAGTTATAAATGACAGCTATCGTCCAAAAATATACTGAAGTAAGGCTGCCAAGAGGACTTGAAAGCGGGGCAGAATTGCAGGAAACCGATTTCAGGAGGCAGACTGGAATTGCATTGAAAGCATAGGAAAAGAGGCAGAACGTCCACAATGATGCACTTGGCCAAAAAGGGCGTATGCGTTTTTTCCTGAATATATTCAGGAAAAAACGCATACGCCCTTTTTGGCCAACCAAGCAAGCTTGCAAAGGAAATCTGCACTACAATGAAGTCTCACTTCCCCCCGGTCAAAAGGGCCATCTGAAAAAAGTGTAAAATCCAGAAAGGCAGGACAGGCCATGGAGAACTGGGAGCCTTGTTATGCTGATGGGCGGGATGTAAATTGTCAACAGACACTCGGGAGAAGTGTATGGTGTTTCCTGAAACATCTAAAAAACAAAGCAACAGAGCCTAGGGCACTTCCACTTATGGTCCTATAGCTTAGGGAAATTAAAATCAAAAAGACACAGCCACCCCAAAGTTTGGGACGCCTCTGTTTACAAGAACCTCGTTTAGCGTACAAGTTCAACATCGCAGAAAGTGAAAAATGGATAAAGAAGTTGTGGTATTTACTTACAAAGCAATATCACTCAGCAATGAAATCTATGTCATCAGGCCCTTAGCAGCACAATGAGTGGATTCAGGTATGATGATTCTAACTGAAATAAGTCACACAGAAAAAGAAACATCATAAGATATCAGTAATACACGGAATGTAAACTTGGCTACACAGGAACTGAATTACAGAACAGAACAGGGTCTCAAATTTAGAAAACCAACTTATGCTTGCTTAAGGGGAAAGGTGAGTTGGGGTGCTGCATAAAACCAGAGATTGAAATGAGCACAGATAAAGTTCCTTAAGCCAAATATGGAATAGACAAGAGCTACTCCTTGCTCAACGAAATGGACTCAACACCGCATATTAAATGCCTAAGAATGTACCTGACTAGTAAGTATCTTAAAACCTATGGATTGCTATGTCTCCGAAAGAGAATCAAGCATGTGTACAGGGGCATAAACGCAGCAGTGATAGGATTGGAGAGGTTCGGTGAGCAAATGAAGACCCTTTGAAGTCATATTGCATGGTACCCATTCCACGGGTTTCAACTACCCAGGTTTAAGGTATTCTTCCTTCAGCTAAAACATGCATGTGGAACCTAGAGTATGATCAACCATGTGATCGGGAGACGTGTTCAAATATGTCTCAGTTTTCGTACCCTGGTACTCGGGTGCAACATTCCAGACGCTTTACTAACACCCTCCCGACTTGGAGAGTCAGTCCCTTTAACCTCCTGTTTGGCCCAGTTTGCAATTTCTGCGGAAGATGAACAGGAATAGCGAGAACCAATGAGAGACTAGCTGGAGGTGTCTGGACGGGCAAATTTAACTCTCATTTCCCACCAGGAAGAGGAATTAACCAAAGGCTCAGCGTGCCGTGCCGGAACCAGATTAGGGCCTGAAGCCATCCTGCGGTGTTGCGGCCAGCTCAAAAGAAAGCGAGTTGAAGAAAGGAGCTCAGGGGCACTGTAATTCACAAACCTGCAGAGTTATAAATGACAGCTATCGTCCAAAAATATACTGAAGTAAGGCTGCCAAGAGGACTTGAAAGCGGGGCAGAATTGCAGGAAACCGATTTCAGGAGGCAGACTGGAATTGCATTGAAAGCATAGGAAAAGAGGCAGAACGTCCACAATGATGCACTTGGCCAAAAAGGGCGTATTCGTTTTTTCCTGAATATATTCAGGAAAAAACGCATACGCCCTTTTTGGCCAACCAAGCAAGCTTGCAAAGGAAATCTGCACTACAATGAAGTCTCACTTCCCTCCGGTCAAAAGGGCCATCTGAAAAAAGTGTAAAATCCAGAAAGGCAGGACAGGCCATGGAGAACTGGGAGCCTTGTTATGCTGATGGGCGGGATGTAAATTGCCAACAGACACTCGGGAGAAGTGTATGGTGTTTCCTGAAACATCTAAAAAACAAAGCAACAGAGCCTAGGGCACTTCCACTTATGGTCCTATAGCTTAGGGAAATTAAAATCAAAAAGACACAGCCACCCCAAAGTTTGGGACGCCTCTGTTTACAAGAACCTCGTTTACCGTACAAGTTCAACATCGCAGAAAGTGAAAAATGGATAAAGAAGTTGTGGTATTTACTTACAAAGCAATATCACTCAGCAATGAAATCTATGTCATCAGGCCCTTAGCAGCACAATGAGTGGATTCAGGTATGATGATTCTAACTGAAATAAGTCACACAGAAAAAGAAACATCATAAGATATCAGGAATACACGGAATGTAAACTTGGCTACACAGGAACTGAATTACAGAACAGAACAGGGTCTCAAATTTAGAAAACCAACTTATGCTTGCTTAAGGATAAAGGTGAGTTGGGGTGCTGCATAAAACCAGAGATTGAAATGAGCACAGATAAAGTTCCTTAAGCCAAATATGGAATAGACAAGAGCTACTCCTTGCTCAACGAAATGGACTCAACACCGCATATTAAATGCCTAAGAATGTACCTGACTAGTAAGTATCTTAAAACCTATGGATTGCTATGTCTCCGAAAGAGAATCAAGCATGTGTACAGGGGCATAAACGCAGCAGTGATAGGATTGGAGAGGTTCGGTGAGCAAATGAAGACCCTTTGAAGTCATATTGCATGGTACCCATTCCACGGGTTTCAACTACCCAGGTTTAAGGTATTCTTCCTTCAGCTAAAACATGCATGTGGAACCTAGAGTATGATCAACCATGTGATCGGGAGACGTGTTCAAATATGTCTCAGTTTTCGTACCCTGGTACTCGGGTGCAACATTCCAGACGCTTTACTAACACCCTCCCGACTTGGAGAGTCAGTCCCTTTAACCTCCTGTTTGGCCCAGTTTGCAATTTCTGCGGAAGATGAACAGGAATAGCGAGAACCAATGAGAGACTAGCTGGAGGTGTCTGGACGGGCAAATTTAACTCTCATTTCCCACCAGGAAGAGGAATTAACCAAAGGCTCAGCGTGCCGTGCCGGAACCAGATTAGGGCCTGAAGCCATCCTGCGGTGTTGCGGCCAGCTCAAAAGAAAGCGAGTTGAAGAAAGGAGCTCAGGGGCACTGTAATTCACAAACCTGCAGAGTTATAAATGACAGCTATCGTCCAAAAATATACTGAAGTAAGGCTGCCAAGAGGACTTGAAAGCGGGGCAGAATTGCAGGAAACCGATTTCAGGAGGCAGACTGGAATTGCATTGAAAGCATAGGAAAAGAGGCAGAACGTCCACAATGATGCACTTGGCCAAAAAGGGCGTATGCGTTTTTTCCTGAATATATTCAGGAAAAAACGCATACGCCCTTTTTGGCCAACCAAGCAAGCTTGCAAAGGAAATCTGCACTACAATGAAGTCTCACTTCCCTCCGGTCAAAAGGGCCATCTGAAAAAAGTGTAAAATCCAGAAAGGCAGGACAGGCCATGGAGAACTGGGAGCCTTGTTATGCTGATGGGCGGGATGTAAATTGCCAACAGACACTCGGGAGAAGTGTATGGTGTTTCCTGAAACATCTAAAAAACAAAGCAACAGAGCCTAGGGCACTTCCACTTATGGTCCTATAGCTTAGGGAAATTAAAATCAAAAAGACACAGCCACCCCAAAGTTTGGGACGCCTCTGTTTACAAGAACCTCGTTTACCGTACAAGTTCAACATCGCAGAAAGTGAAAAATGGATAAAGAAGTTGTGGTATTTACTTACAAAGCAATATCACTCAGCAATGAAATCTATGTCATCAGGCCCTTAGCAGCACAATGAGTGGATTCAGGTATGATGATTCTAACTGAAATAAGTCACACAGAAAAAGAAACATCATAAGATATCAGGAATACACGGAATGTAAACTTGGCTACACAGGAACTGAATTACAGAACAGAACAGGGTCTCAAATTTAGAAAACCAACTTATGCTTGCTTAAGGATAAAGGTGAGTTGGGGTGCTGCATAAAACCAGAGATTGAAATGAGCACAGATAAAGTTCCTTAAGCCAAATATGGAATAGACAAGAGCTACTCCTTGCTCAACGAAATGGACTCAACACCGCATATTAAATGCCTAAGAATGTACCTGACTAGTAAGTATCTTAAAACCTATGGATTGCTATGTCTCCGAAAGAGAATCAAGCATGTGTACAGGGGCATAAACGCAGCAGTGATAGGATTGGAGAGGTTCGGTGAGCAAATGAAGACCCTTTGAAGTCATATTGCATGGTACCCATTCCACGGGTTTCAACTACCCAGGTTTAAGGTATTCTTCCTTCAGCTAAAACATGCATGTGGAACCTAGAGTATGATCAACCATGTGATCGGGAGACGTATTCAAATATGTCTCAGTTTTCGTACCCTGGTACTCGGGTGCAACATTCCAGACGCTTTACTAACACCCTCCCGACTTGGAGAGTCAGTCCCTTTAACCTCCTGTTTGGCCCAGTTTGCAATTTCTGCGGAAGATGAACAGGAATAGCGAGAACCAATGAGAGACTAGCTGGAGGTGTCTGGACGGGCAAATTTAACTCTCATTTCCCACCAGGAAGAGGAATTAACCAAAGGCTCAGCGTGCCGTGCCGGAACCAGATTAGGGCCTGAAGCCATCCTGCGGTGTTGCGGCCAGCTCAAAAGAAAGCGAGTTGAAGAAAGGAGCTCAGGGGCACTGTAATTCACAAACCTGCAGAGTTATAAATGACAGCTATCGTCCAAAAATATACTGAAGTAAGGCTGCCAAGAGGACTTGAAAGCGGGGCAGAATTGCAGGAAACCGATTTCAGGAGGCAGACTGGAATTGCATTGAAAGAATAGGAAAAGAGGCAGAACGTCCACAATGATGCACTTGGCCAAAAAGGGCGTATGCGTTTTTTCCTGAATATATTCAGGAAAAAACGCATACGCCCTTTTTGGCCAACCAAGCAAGCTTGCAAAGGAAATCTGCACTACAATGAAGTCTCACTTCCCCCCGGTCAAAAGGGCCATCTGAAAAAAGTGTAAAATCCAGAAAGGCAGGACAGGCCATGGAGAACTGGGAGCCTTGTTATGCTGATGGGCGGGATGTAAATTGCCAACAGACACTCGGGAGAAGTGTATGGTGTTTCCTGAAACATCTAAAAAACAAAGCAACAGAGCCTAGGGCACTTCCACTTATGGTCCTATAGCTTAGGGAAATTAAAATCAAAAAGACACAGCCACCCCAAAGTTTGGGACGCCTCTGTTTACAAGAACCTCGTTTACAGTACAAGTTCAACATCGCAGAAAGTGAAAAATGGATAAAGAAGTTGTGGTATTTACTTACAAAACAATATCTCTCAGCAATGAAATCTATGTCATCAGGCCCTTAGCAGCACAATGAGTGGATTCAGGTATGATGATTCTAACTGAAATAAGTCACACAGAAAAAGAAACATCATAAGATATCAGTAATACACGGAATGTAAACTTGGCTACACAGGAACTGAATTACAGAACAGAACAGGGTCTCAAATTTAGAAAACCAACTTATGCTTGCTTAAGGGTAAAGGTGAGTTGGGGTGCTGCATAAAACCAGAGATTGAAATGAGCACAGATAAAGTTCCTTAAGCCAAATATGGAATAGACAAGAGCTACTCCTTGCTCAACGAAATGGACTCAACACCGCATATTAAATGCCTAAGAATGTACCTGACTAGTAAGTATCTTAAAACCTATGGATTGCTATGTCTCCGAAAGAGAATCAAGCATGTGTACAGGGGCATAAACGCAGCAGTGATAGGATTGGAGAGGTTCGGTGAGCAAATGAAGACCCTTTGAAGTCATATTGCATGGTACCCATTCCACGGGTTTCAACTACCCAGGTTTAAGGTATTCTTCCTTCAGCTAAAACATGCATGTGGAACCTAGAGTATGATCAACCATGTGATCGGGAGACGTGTTCAAATATGTCTCAGTTTTCCTACCCTGGTACTCGGGTGCAACATTCCAGACGCTTTACTAACACCCTCCCGACTTGGAGAGTCAGTCCCTTTAACCTCCTGTTTGGCCCAGTTTGCAATTTCTGCGGAAGATGAACAGGAATAGCGAGAACCAATGAGAGACTAGCTGGAGGTGTCTGGACGGGCAAATTTAACTCTCATTTCCCACCAGGAAGAGGAATTAACCAAAGGCTCAGCGTGCCGTGCCGGAACCAGATTAGGGCCTGAAGCCATCCTGCGGTGTTGCGGCCAGCTCAAAAGAAAGCGAGTTGAAGAAAGGAGCTCAGGGGCACTGTAATTCACAAACCTGCAGAGTTATAAATGACAGCTATCGTCCAAAAATATACTGAAGTAAGGCTGCCAAGAGGACTTGAAAGCGGGGCAGAATTGCAGGAAACCGATTTCAGGAGGCAGACTGGAATTGCATTGAAAGCATAGGAAAAGAGGCAGAACGTCCACAATGATGCACTTGGCCAAAAAGGGCGTATGCGTTTTTTCCTGAATATATTCAGGAAAAAACGCATACGCCCTTTTTGGCCAACCAAGCAAGCTTGCAAAGGAAATCTGCACTACAATGAAGTCTCACTTCCCCCCGGTCAAAAGGGCCATCTGAAAAAAGTGTAAAATCCAGAAAGGCAGGACAGGCCATGGAGAACTGGGAGCCTTGTTATGCTGATGGGCGGGATGTAAATTGCCAACAGACACTCGGGAGAAGTGTATGGTGTTTCCTGAAACATCTAAAAAACAAAGCAACAGAGCCTAGGGCACTTCCACTTATGGTCCTATAGCTTAGGGAAATTAAAATCAAAAAGACACAGCCACCCCAAAGTTTGGGACGCCTCTGTTTACAAGAACCTCGTTTACAGTACAAGTTCAACATCGCAGAAAGTGAAAAATGGATAAAGAAGTTGTGGTATTTACTTACAAAACAATATCTCTCAGCAATGAAATCTATGTCATCAGGCCCTTAGCAGCACAATGAGTGGATTCAGGTATGATGATTCTAACTGAAATAAGTCACACAGAAAAAGAAACATCATAAGATATCAGTAATACACGGAATGTAAACTTGGCTACACAGGAACTGAATTACAGAACAGAACAGGGTCTCAAATTTAGAAAACCAACTTATGCTTGCTTAAGGGTAAAGGTGAGTTGGGGTGCTGCATAAAACCAGAGATTGAAATGAGCACAGATAAAGTTCCTTAAGCCAAATATGGAATAGACAAGAGCTACTCCTTGCTCAACGAAATGGACTCAACACCGCATATTAAATGCCTAAGAATGTACCTGACTAGTAAGTATCTTAAAACCTATGGATTGCTATGTCTCCGAAAGAGAATCAAGCATGTGTACAGGGGCATAAACGCAGCAGTGATAGGATTGGAGAGGTTCGGTGAGCAAATGAAGACCCTTTGAAGTCATATTGCATGGTACCCATTCCACGGGTTTCAACTACCCAGGTTTAAGGTATTCTTCCTTCAGCTAAAACATGCATGTGGAACCTAGAGTATGATCAACCATGTGATCGGGAGACGTGTTCAAATATGTCTCAGTTTTCCTACCCTGGTACTCGGGTGCAACATTCCAGACGCTTTACTAACACCCTCCCGACTTGGAGAGTCAGTCCCTTTAACCTCCTGTTTGGCCCAGTTTGCAATTTCTGCGGAAGATGAACAGGAATAGCGAGAACCAATGAGAGACTAGCTGGAGGTGTCTGGACGGGCAAATTTAACTCTCATTTCCCACCAGGAAGAGGAATTAACCAAAGGCTCAGCGTGCCGTGCCGGAACCAGATTAGGGCCTGAAGCCATCCTGCGGTGTTGCGGCCAGCTCAAAAGAAAGCGAGTTGAAGAAAGGAGCTCAGGGGCACTGTAATTCACAAACCTGCAGAGTTATAAATGACAGCTATCGTCCAAAAATATACTGAAGTAAGGCTGCCAAGAGGACTTGAAAGCGGGGCAGAATTGCAGGAAACCGATTTCAGGAGGCAGACTGGAATTGCATTGAAAGCATAGGAAAAGAGGCAGAACGTCCACAATGATGCACTTGGCCAAAAAGGGCGTATGCGTTTTTTCCTGAATATATTCAGGAAAAAACGCATACGCCCTTTTTGGCCAACCAAGCAAGCTTGCAAAGGAAATCTGCACTACAATGAAGTCTCACTTCCCCCCGGTCAAAAGGGCCATCTGAAAAAAGTGTAAAATCCAGAAAGGCAGGACAGGCCATGGAGAACTGGGAGCCTTGTTATGCTGATGGGCGGGATGTAAATTGCCAACAGACACTCGGGAGAAGTGTATGGTGTTTCCTGAAACATCTAAAAAACAAAGCAACAGAGCCTAGGGCACTTCCACTTATGGTCCTATAGCTTAGGGAAATTAAAATCAAAAAGACACAGCCACCCCAAAGTTTGGGACGCCTCTGTTTACAAGAACCTCGTTTACCGTACAAGTTCAACATCGCAGAAAGTGAAAAATGGATAAAGAAGTTGTGGTATTTACTTACAAAGCAATATCACTCAGCAATGAAATCTATGTCATCAGGCCCTTAGCAGCACAATGAGTGGATTCAGGTATGATGATTCTAACTGAAATAAGTCACACAGAAAAAGAAACATCATAAGATATCAGTAATACACGGAATGTAAACTTGGCTACACAGGAACTGAATTACAGAACAGAACAGGGTCTCAAATTTAGAAAACCAACTTATGCTTGCTTAAGGGTAAAGGTGAGTTGGGGTGCTGCATAAAACCAGAGATTGAAATGAGCACAGATAAAGTTCCTTAAGCCAAATATGGAATAGACAAGAGCTACTCCTTGCTCAACGAAATGGACTCAACACCGCATATTAAATGCCTAAGAATGTACCTGACTAGTAAGTATCTTAAAACCTATGGATTGCTATGTCTCCGAAAGAGAATCAAGCATGTGTACAGGGGCATAAACGCAGCAGTGATAGGATTGGAGAGGTTCGGTGAGCAAATGAAGACCCTTTGAAGTCATATTGCATGGTACCCATTCCACGGGTTTCAACTACCCAGGTTTAAGGTATTCTTCCTTCAGCTAAAACATGCATGTGGAACCTAGAGTATGATCAACCATGTGATCGGGAGACGTGTTCAAATATGTCTCAGTTTTCGTACCCTGGTACTCGGGTGCAACATTCCAGACGCTTTACTAACACCCTCCCGACTTGGAGAGTCAGTCCCTTTAACCTCCTGTTTGGCCCAGTTTGCAATTTCTGCGGAAGATGAACAGGAATAGCGAGAACCAATGAGAGACTAGCTGGAGGTGTCTGGACGGGCAAATTTAACTCTCATTTCCCACCAGGAAGAGGAATTAACCAAAGGCTCAGCGTGCCGTGCCGGAACCAGATTAGGGCCTGAAGCCATCCTGCGGTGTTGCGGCCAGCTCAAAAGAAAGCGAGTTGAAGAAAGGAGCTCAGGGGCACTGTAATTCACAAACCTGCAGAGTTATAAATGACAGCTATCGTCCAAAAATATACTGAAGTAAGGCTGCCAAGAGGACTTGAAAGCGGGGCAGAATTGCAGGAAACCGATTTCAGGAGGCAGACTGGAATTGCATTGAAAGCATAGGAAAAGAGGCAGAACGTCCACAATGATGCACTTGGCCAAAAAGGGCGTATGCGTTTTTTCCTGAATATATTCAGGAAAAAACGCATACGCCCTTTTTGGCCAACCAAGCAAGCTTGCAAAGGAAATCTGCACTACAATGAAGTCTCACTTCCCCCCGGTCAAAAGGGCCATCTGAAAAAAGTGTAAAATCCAGAAAGGCAGGACAGGCCATGGAGAACTGGGAGCCTTGTTATGCTGATGGGCGGGATGTAAATTGCCAACAGACACTCGGGAGAAGTGTATGGTGTTTCCTGAAACATCTAAAAAACAAAGCAACAGAGCCTAGGGCACTTCCACTTATGGTCCTATAGCTTAGGGAAATTAAAATCAAAAAGACACAGCCACCCCAAAGTTTGGGACGCCTCTGTTTACAAGAACCTCGTTTAGCGTACAAGTTCAACATCGCAGAAAGTGAAAAATGGATAAAGAAGTTGTGGTATTTACTTACAAAGCAATATCACTCAGCAATGAAATCTATGTCATCAGGCCCTTAGCAGCACAATGAGTGGATTCAGGTATGATGATTCTAACTGAAATAAGTCACACAGAAAAAGAAACATCATAAGATATCAGTAATACACGGAATGTAAACTTGGCTACACAGGAACTGAATTACAGAACAGAACAGGGTCTCAAATTTAGAAAACCAACTTATGCTTGCTTAAGGGGAAAGGTGAGTTGGGGTGCTGCATAAAACCAGAGATTGAAATGAGCACAGATAAAGTTCCTTAAGCCAAATATGGAATAGACAAGAGCTACTCCTTGCTCAACGAAATGGACTCAACACCGCATATTAAATGCCTAAGAATGTACCTGACTAGTAAGTATCTTAAAACCTATGGATTGCTATGTCTCCGAAAGAGAATCAAGCATGTGTACAGGGGCATAAACGCAGCAGTGATAGGATTGGAGAGGTTCGGTGAGCAAATGAAGACCCTTTGAAGTCATATTGCATGGTACCCATTCCACGGGTTTCAACTACCCAGGTTTAAGGTATTCTTCCTTCAGCTAAAACATGCATGTGGAACCTAGAGTATGATCAACCATGTGATCGGGAGACGTGTTCAAATATGTCTCAGTTTTCGTACCCTGGTACTCGGGTGCAACATTCCAGACGCTTTACTAACACCCTCCCGACTTGGAGAGTCAGTCCCTTTAACCTCCTGTTTGGCCCAGTTTGCAATTTCTGCGGAAGATGAACAGGAATAGCGAGAACCAATGAGAGACTAGCTGGAGGTGTCTGGACGGGCAAATTTAACTCTCATTTCCCACCAGGAAGAGGAATTAACCAAAGGCTCAGCGTGCCGTGCCGGAACCAGATTAGGGCCTGAAGCCATCCTGCGGTGTTGCGGCCAGCTCAAAAGAAAGCGAGTTGAAGAAAGGAGCTCAGGGGCACTGTAATTCACAAACCTGCAGAGTTATAAATGACAGCTATCGTCCAAAAATATACTGAAGTAAGGCTGCCAAGAGGACTTGAAAGCGGGGCAGAATTGCAGGAAACCGATTTCAGGAGGCAGACTGGAATTGCATTGAAAGCATAGGAAAAGAGGCAGAACGTCCACAATGATGCACTTGGCCAAAAAGGGCGTATGCGTTTTTTCCTGAATATATTCAGGAAAAAACGCATACGCCCTTTTTGGCCAACCAAGCAAGCTTGCAAAGGAAATCTGCACTACAATGAAGTCTCACTTCCCCCCGGTCAAAAGGGCCATCTGAAAAAAGTGTAAAATCCAGAAAGGCAGGACAGGCCATGGAGAACTGGGAGCCTTGTTATGCTGATGGGCGGGATGTAAATTGCCAACAGACACTCGGGAGAAGTGTATGGTGTTTCCTGAAACATCTAAAAAACAAAGCAACAGAGCCTAGGGCACTTCCACTTATGGTCCTATAGCTTAGGGAAATTAAAATCAAAAAGACACAGCCACCCCAAAGTTTGGGACGCCTCTGTTTACAAGAACCTCATTTACAGTACAAGTTCAACATCGCAGAAAGTGAAAAATGGATAAAGAAGTTGTGGTATTTACTTACAAAGCAATATCACTCAGCAATGAAATCTATGTCATCAGGCCCTTAGCAGCACAATGAGTGGATTCAGGTATGATGATTCTAACTGAAATAAGTCACACAGAAAAAGAAACATCATAAGATATCAGTAATACACGGAATGTAAACTTGGCTACACAGGAACTGAATTACAGAACAGAACAGGGTCTCAAATTTAGAAAACCAACTTATGCTTGCTTAAGGGTAAAGGTGAGTTGGGGTGCTGCATAAAACCAGAGATTGAAATGAGCACAGATAAAGTTCCTTAAGCCAAATATGGAATAGACAAGAGCTACTCCTTGCTCAACGAAATGGACTCAACACCGCATATTAAATGCCTAAGAATGTACCTGACTAGTAAGTATCTTAAAACCTATGGATTGCTATGTCTCCGAAAGAGAATCAAGCATGTGTACAGGGGCATAAACGCAGCAGTGATAGGATTGGAGAGGTTCGGTGAGCAAATGAAGACCCTTTGAAGTCATATTGCATGGTACCCATTCCACGGGTTTCAACTACCCAGGTTTAAGGTATTCTTCCTTCAGCTAAAACATGCATGTGGAACCTAGAGTATGATCAACCATGTGATCGGGAGACGTGTTCAAATATGTCTCAGTTTTCGTACCCTGGTACTCGGGTGCAACATTCCAGACGCTTTACTAACACCCTCCTGACTTGGAGAGTCAGTCCCTTTAACCTCCTGTTTGGCCCAGTTTGCAATTTCTGCGGAAGATGAACAGGAATAGCGAGAACCAATGAGAGACTAGCTGGAGGTGTCTGGACGGGCAAATTTAACTCTCATTTCCCACCAGGAAGAGGAATTAACCAAAGGCTCAGCGTGCCGTGCCGGAACCAGATTAGGGCCTGAAGCCATCCTGCGGTGTTGCGGCCAGCTCAAAAGAAAGCGAGTTGAAGAAAGGAGCTCAGGGGCACTGTAATTCACAAACCTGCAGAGTTATAAATGACAGCTATCGTCCAAAAATATACTGAAGTAAGGCTGCCAAGAGGACTTGAAAGCGGGGCAGAATTGCAGGAAACCGATTTCAGGAGGCAGACTGGAATTGCATTGAAAGCATAGGAAAAGAGGCAGAACGTCCACAATGATGCACTTGGCCAAAAAGGGCGTATGCGTTTTTTCCTGAATATATTCAGGAAAAAACGCATACGCCCTTTTTGGCCAACCAAGCAAGCTTGCAAAGGAAATCTGCACTACAATGAAGTCTCACTTCCCCCCGGTCAAAAGGGCTATCTGAAAAAAGTGTAAAATCCAGAAAGGGAGGATAGGCCATGGAGAACTGGGAGCCTTGTTATGCTGATGGGCGGGATGTAAATTGCCAACAGACACTCGGGAGAAGTGTATGGTGTTTCCTGAAACATCTAAAAAACAAAGCAACAGAGCCTAGGGCACTTCCACTTATGGTCCTATAGCTTAGGGAAATTAAAATCAAAAAGACACAGCCACCCCAAAGTTTGGGACGCCTCTGTTTACAAGAACCTCGTTTACCGTACAAGTTCAACATCGCAGAAAGTGAAAAATGGATAAAGAAGTTGTGGTATTTACTTACAAAGCAATATCACTCAGCAATGAAATCTATGTCATCAGGCCCTTAGCAGCACAATGAGTGGATTCAGGTATGATGATTCTAACTGAAATAAGTCACACAGAAAAAGAAACATCATAAGATATCAGGAATACACGGAATGTAAACTTGGCTACACAGGAACTGAATTACAGAACAGAACAGGGTCTCAAATTTAGAAAACCAACTTATGCTTGCTTAAGGGTAAAGGTGAGTTGGGGTGCTGCATAAAACCAGAGATTGAAATGAGCACAGATAAAGTTCCTTAAGCCAAATATGGAATAGACAAGAGCTACTCCTTGCTCAACGAAATGGACTCAACACCGCATATTAAATGCCTAAGAATGTACCTGACTAGTAAGTATCTTAAAACCTATGGATTGCTATGTCTCCGAAAGAGAATCAAGCATGTGTACAGGGGCATAAACGCAGCAGTGATAGGATTGGAGAGGTTCGGTGAGCAAATGAAGACCCTTTGAAGTCATATTGCATGGTACCCATTCCACGGGTTTCAACTACCCAGGTTTAAGGTATTCTTCCTTCAGCTAAAACATGCATGTGGAACCTAGAGTATGATCAACCATGTGATCGGGAGACGTGTTCAAATATGTCTCAGTTTTCGTACCCTGGTACTCGGGTGCAACATTCCAGACGCTTTACTAACACCCTCCCGACTTGGAGAGTCAGTCCCTTTAACCTCCTGTTTGGCCCAGTTTGCAATTTCTGCGGAAGATGAACAGGAATAGCGAGAACCAATGAGAGACTAGCTGGAGGTGTCTGGACGGGCAAATTTAACTCTCATTTCCCACCAGGAAGAGGAATTAACCAAAGGCTCAGCGTGCCGTGCCGGAACCAGATTAGGGCCTGAAGCCATCCTGCGGTGTTGCGGCCAGCTCAAAAGAAAGCGAGTTGAAGAAAGGAGCTCAGGGGCACTGTAATTCACAAACCTGCAGAGTTATAAATGACAGCTATCGTCCAAAAATATACTGAAGTAAGGCTGCCAAGAGGACTTGAAAGCGGGGCAGAATTGCAGGAAACCGATTTCAGGAGGTAGACTGGAATTGCATTGAAAGCATAGGAAAAGAGGCAGAACGTCCACAATGATGCACTTGGCCAAAAAGGGCGTATGCGTTTTTTCCTGAATATATTCAGGAAAAAACGCATACGCCCTTTTTGGCCAACCAAGCAAGCTTGCAAAGGAAATCTGCACTACAATGAAGTCTCACTTCCCCCCGGTCAAAAGGGCTATCTGAAAAAAGTGTAAAATCCAGAAAGGGAGGACAGGCCATGGAGAACTGGGAGCCTTGTTATGCTGATGGGCGGGATGTAAATTGCCAACAGACACTCGGGAGAAGTGTATGGTGTTTCCTGAAACATCTAAAAAACAAAGCAACAGAGCCTAGGGCACTTCCACTTATGGTCCTATAGCTTAGGGAAATTAAAATCAAAAAGACACAGCCACCCCAAAGTTTGGGACGCCTCTGTTTACAAGAACCTCGTTTAGCGTACAAGTTCAACATCGCAGAAAGTGAAAAATGGATAAAGAAGTTGTGGTATTTACTTACAAAGCAATATCACTCAGCAATGAAATCTATGTCATCAGGCCCTTAGCAGCACAATGAGTGGATTCAGGTATGATGATTCTAACTGAAATAAGTCACACAGAAAAAGAAACATCATAAGATATCAGTAATACACGGAATGTAAACTTGGCTACACAGGAACTGAATTACAGAACAGAACAGGGTCTCAAATTTAGAAAACCAACTTATGCTTGCTTAAGGGGAAAGGTGAGTTGGGGTGCTGCATAAAACCAGAGATTGAAATGAGCACAGATAAAGTTCCTTAAGCCAAATATGGAATAGACAAGAGCTACTCCTTGCTCAACGAAATGGACTCAACACCGCATATTAAATGCCTAAGAATGTACCTGACTAGTAAGTATCTTAAAACCTATGGATTGCTATGTCTCCGAAAGAGAATCAAGCATGTGTACAGGGGCATAAACGCAGCAGTGATAGGATTGGAGAGGTTCGGTGAGCAAATGAAGACCCTTTGAAGTCATATTGCATGGTACCCATTCCACGGGTTTCAACTACCCAGGTTTAAGGTATTCTTCCTTCAGCTAAAACATGCATGTGGAACCTAGAGTATGATCAACCATGTGATCGGGAGACGTGTTCAAATATGTCTCAGTTTTCGTACCCTGGTACTCGGGTGCAACATTCCAGACGCTTTACTAACACCCTCCCGACTTGGAGAGTCAGTCCCTTTAACCTCCTGTTTGGCCCAGTTTGCAATTTCTGCGGAAGATGAACAGGAATAGCGAGAACCAATGAGAGACTAGCTGGAGGTGTCTGGACGGGCAAATTTAACTCTCATTTCCCACCAGGAAGAGGAATTAACCAAAGGCTCAGCGTGCCGTGCCGGAACCAGATTAGGGCCTGAAGCCATCCTGCGGTGTTGCGGCCAGCTCAAAAGAAAGCGAGTTGAAGAAAGGAGCTCAGGGGCACTGTAATTCACAAACCTGCAGAGTTATAAATGACAGCTATCGTCCAAAAATATACTGAAGTAAGGCTGCCAAGAGGACTTGAAAGCGGGGCAGAATTGCAGGAAACCGATTTCAGGAGGCAGACTGGAATTGCATTGAAAGCATAGGAAAAGAGGCAGAACGTCCACAATGATGCACTTGGCCAAAAAGGGCGTATGCGTTTTTTCCTGAATATATTCAGGAAAAAACGCATACGCCCTTTTTGGCCAACCAAGCAAGCTTGCAAAGGAAATCTGCACTACAATGAAGTCTCACTTCCCCCCGGTCAAAAGGGCCATCTGAAAAAAGTGTAAAATCCAGAAAGGCAGGACAGGCCATGGAGAACTGGGAGCCTTGTTATGCTGATGGGCGGGATGTAAATTGCCAACAGACACTCGGGAGAAGTGTATGGTGTTTCCTGAAACATCTAAAAAACAAAGCAACAGAGCCTAGGGCACTTCCACTTATGGTCCTATAGCTTAGGGAAATTAAAATCAAAAAGACACAGCCACCCCAAAGTTTGGGACGCCTCTGTTTACAAGAACCTCGTTTACCGTACAAGTTCAACATCGCAGAAAGTGAAAAATGGATAAAGAAGTTGTGGTATTTACTTACAAAGCAATATCACTCAGCAATGAAATCTATGTCATCAGGCCCTTAGCAGCACAATGAGTGGATTCAGGTATGATGATTCTAACTGAAATAAGTCACACAGAAAAAGAAACATCATAAGATATCAGTAATACACGGAATGTAAACTTGGCTACACAGGAACTGAATTACAGAACAGAACAGGGTCTCAAATTTAGAAAACCAACTTATGCTTGCTTAAGGGTAAAGGTGAGTTGGGGTGCTGCATAAAACCAGAGATTGAAATGAGCACAGATAAAGTTCCTTAAGCCAAATATGGAATAGACAAGAGCTACTCCTTGCTCAACGAAATGGACTCAACACCGCATATTAAATGCCTAAGAATGTACCTGACTAGTAAGTATCTTAAAACCTATGGATTGCTATGTCTCCGAAAGAGAATCAAGCATGTGTACAGGGGCATAAACGCAGCAGTGATAGGATTGGAGAGGTTCGGTGAGCAAATGAAGACCCTTTGAAGTCATATTGCATGGTACCCATTCCACGGGTTTCAACTACCCAGGTTTAAGGTATTCTTCCTTCAGCTAAAACATGCATGTGGAACCTAGAGTATGATCAACCATGTGATCGGGAGACGTGTTCAAATATGTCTCAGTTTTCGTACCCTGGTACTCGGGTGCAACATTCCAGACGCTTTACTAACACCCTCCCGACTTGGAGAGTCAGTCCCTTTAACCTCCTGTTTGGCCCAGTTTGCAATTTCTGCGGAAGATGAACAGGAATAGCGAGAACCAATGAGAGACTAGCTGGAGGTGTCTGGACGGGCAAATTTAACTCTCATTTCCCACCAGGAAGAGGAATTAACCAAAGGCTCAGCGTGCCGTGCCGGAACCAGATTAGGGCCTGAAGCCATCCTGCGGTGTTGCGGCCAGCTCAAAAGAAAGCGAGTTGAAGAAAGGAGCTCAGGGGCACTGTAATTCACAAACCTGCAGAGTTATAAATGACAGCTATCGTCCAAAAATATACTGAAGTAAGGCTGCCAAGAGGACTTGAAAGCGGGGCAGAATTGCAGGAAACCGATTTCAGGAGGCAGACTGGAATTGCATTGAAAGCATAGGAAAAGAGGCAGAACGTCCACAATGATGCACTTGGCCAAAAAGGGCGTATGCGTTTTTTCCTGAATATATTCAGGAAAAAACGCATACGCCCTTTTTGGCCAACCAAGCAAGCTTGCAAAGGAAATCTGCACTACAATGAAGTCTCACTTCCCCCCGGTCAAAAGGGCCATCTGAAAAAAGTGTAAAATCCAGAAAGGCAGGACAGGCCATGGAGAACTGGGAGCCTTGTTATGCTGATGGGCGGGATGTAAATTGCCAACAGACACTCTGGAGAAGTGTATGGTGTTTCCTGAAACATCTAAAAAACAAAGCAACAGAGCCTAGGGCACTTCCACTTATGGTCCTATAGCTTAGGGAAATTAAAATCAAAAAGACACAGCCACCCCAAAGTTTGGGACGCCTCTGTTTACAAGAACCTCATTTAGCGTACAAGTTCAACATCACAGAAAGTGAAAAATGGATAAAGAAGTTGTGGTATTTACTTACAAAGCAATATCACTCAGCAATGAAATCTATGTCATCAGGCCCTTAGCAGCACAATGAGTGGATTCAGGTATGATGATTCTAACTGAAATAAGTCACACAGAAAAAGAAACATCATAAGATATCAGTAATACACGGAATGTAAACTTGGCTACACAGGAACTGAATTACAGAACAGAACAGGGTCTCAAATTTAGAAAACCAACTTATGCTTGCTTAAGGGTAAAGGTGAGTTGGGGTGCTGCATAAAACCAGAGATTGAAATGAGCACAGATAAAGTTCCTTAAGCCAAATATGGAATAGACAAGAGCTACTCCTTGCTCAACGAAATGGACTCAACACCGCATATTAAATGCCTAAGAATGTACCTGACTAGTAAGTATCTTAAAACCTATGGATTGCTATGTCTCCGAAAGAGAATCAAGCATGTGTACAGGGGCATAAACGCAGCAGTGATAGGATTGGAGAGGTTCGGTGAGCAAATGAAGACCCTTTGAAGTCATATTGCATGGTACCCATTCCACGGGTTTCAACTACCCAGGTTTAAGGTATTCTTCCTTCAGCTAAAACATGCATGTGGAACCTAGAGTATGATCAACCATGTGATCGGGAGACGTGTTCAAATATGTCTCAGTTTTCGTACCCTGGTACTCGGGTGCAACATTCCAGACGCTTTACTAACACCCTCCCGACTTGGAGAGTCAGTCCCTTTAACCTCCTGTTTGGCCCAGTTTGCAATTTCTGCGGAAGATGAACAGGAATAGCGAGAACCAATGAGAGACTAGCTGGAGGTGTCTGGACGGGCAAATTTAACTCTCATTTCCCACCAGGAAGAGGAATTAACCAAAGGCTCAGCGTGCCGTGCCGGAACCAGATTAGGGCCTGAAGCCATCCTGCGGTGTTGCGGCCAGCTCAAAAGAAAGCGAG